>NW_026902374.1:600000-880405 GCF_027409185.1 Cynocephalus volans | reverse complement strand
AACCAGATTGAACCGGTCTAAAACCGGATAAAACCGGATAGAACCGGTTTAAATCGGATAAAACCATATTGAACCGGTTTAAACCGGTTTAAACAGGATAGAAACCGGTTTAAAATGGATAAAACCGGATTGAACCGGTTTAACCCGTTTAAACCGGAAAAAAACCGGATTGAACCGTTTTAACCGGCTGAAATCGGATAAAAACGGATTGAGGCGGTTTAAACCGGTTTCAACCGGATAAAACCAGATAGAACCAGGTTAAATCGGTTTAAACCGGTTTAAACCGGATAGAACCAGATGGAACCGGTTTTAAACCGGATAAAACCGGATTGAACCGGTTCAAACCGGTTTAAACCGGATAAAACCAGATTGAACTGGTTTAAACCGGTTTAAAACGGATAGAACCGGATAGAAACGGTTTAAACCGGATAAAACCGGAATAGAACTGGTTTAAACCGGTTTAAAACGGATAGAACCGGATAGAACCGGTTTTAACCAGATAAGAACGGATTGAACAGGTTTAAACCGGATAAAAACGGATTGAACCAGTTTAAACCGGTTTAAACCGGGTAAAACCGGATTGAACCGGTTCAAACCGGTTTAAACGGATAGAACTGGTTTAAACCGGATAAAATCAGATTGAACCGGATAAAACCGGATAGAACCGGTTCTAACCGGTTTAAACCGGATTGAAATGGGTAGAACCGGTTTAAACCAGATAAAACCGGATTGAACTGGTTTAAACCGGTTTAAACAGGATAGAACCAGATAGAACCGTTTTAAAGCGGTTAAAACCGGATTGAATCAGTTTAAAGTGGTTTAAACCGGATAAAACCAGATTGCACCGGTCTAAAACCGGATAAAACCGGATAGAACCGGTTTAAATCGGATAAAACCATATTGAACCGGTTTAAACCGGTTTTAAACAGGATAGAACCGGTTTAAAATGGATAAAACCGGATTGAACCGGTTTAAACCCGTTTAAACCGGAAAAAAACCGGATTGAACCGTTTTAAACCGGCTGAAATCGGATAAAAACGGATTGAGGCGGTTTAAACCGGTTTCAACCGGATAAAACCAGATAGAACCAGGTTAAATCGGTTTAAACCGGTTTAAACTGGATAGAACCAGATGGAACCGGTTTAAACTGGATAAAAGCGGATTGAACCGGTTTAAGCCGGTTAAAACCGGAGAAAACCAGATGGAACCGGCTTAAACAGGTTTAAACCGGAGAAAACCGGATTGAACCGGTTGAAACCGGTTGAAATCGGATATAAACGGATTGAAGCAGTTTAAACGGGTTTAAAACTGATAAAACCGTAATGAACCGGCCTAAACCGGTTTAAACCAGATACCGGTTTAAACCGGATAAAACCGGATTGAACTGGCTTAAACTGGTTTAAACCGGATAGAACCGGTTTAAACTGGATAAAACCGATGGAACCGGTTTTAAACCGGTTTAAACCTGATAAAACCGGATTGAACGGGGTTTTAACTGGATAAAACCTGATTGAACTGGTTTTAAACCGGTTTCAACCGGATAGGACCGGATAGAACCGGTTTAAACTGGATTAAAACAGGATTGAACCAGCTTAAACAGGTTTAAACCGGATGAAACAGGATTGAACCAGTTCAATCCGGTTTAAACCGGATAAAACCGGAGTGAACTGGTTTAAACCGGATAAAACCGGATTGAACCGGTTTAAACCGGATAAAACCGGATTGAACCGGTTCAATCCGTTTTAAACCGGATAAAACCGGAATGAACTGGTTTAAACCGGATAAAACCGGACTGAACCAGTTTCAACGGATAAAAACCGGATTGAACCGTTTCAAACCGGGTTTAACCAGATCAAACCGGAATGCACCGGTTTAAAACGGATAAAACCGGATTGAACCGTTTAAACCGGATAATAACGGATTGATCCGATTTAAACTGGTTTCAACTGGATAGAACTGGATAGAACCGGTTTAAACTGGATAAAACCGGTTTGAACCGGCTTAAACGGGTTTAATCCGGATTGAACCGATTTAAACCGGATAAAAACGGATTGAACCGGCTTTAAACCGGTTTAAACCGGATAAAACCGGATTGAACCGGTTCAAACCGGTTTAAACCGGATAAAACTGGAATGAACTGGTTTTAAACCGGTTTAAAACGGATAGAACCGGATAGAAACGGTTTAAACCAGATAAAACCGGATTGAACCGGTGTAAACCGGTTGAAACCGGATAAAAACGGATTGAAAGGGTTTAAACCGGTTTTAAACTGGATAAAACTATAATGAAACGGCTTAAACAGGTCTAAACCGGATAAAACCCGATGGAACAGGCTTAAACTGGTATAAACAGCATAGAACCGGTTTTAAACCGGATAAAACCGGATTGAACCGGTTTAAACCGGTTTAAAACGGATAAAACCAGACTGAACCGGTTTAAACCGGTTTCAACTGTATAGAATCGGATAGAACCGGTTTAAACCGGATAAAACAGGATTGAACTGGTTTAAAACGGAAAAAACCGGATTGAACCGGTTTAAACTGGTTTCAACCGGATAGAACCGGATAGTACCGGTTTAAACTGGATAAAACTGGATTGAACCGGCTTAAACCGGTTTAAACCGGATAAAACCGGAATGAACTGGTTTAAACCGGTTTAAAACGGATAGAACCGGATAGAAACGGTTTAAACGGATAAAACCGGATTGAACTGGATTAAACCGGTTTAAAACGGATAAAACCGGTTTAAACCGGATAAAACCAAATTGTACCAGTTTAACCCGGATAAAACCAGATTGAACCGGTTTAAAACGGATAAAACCAGATTGAAGCAGTTTAAACCGGTTTTAACCAGATAGAAATGGATAGAACTGGTTTAAACCGGATAAAACCGGATGGAACCGGTTTGAACAAACCAGATAAAACCGGATTGAACTGGTTTCAACCGGTTCAAACCGGATAAAACAAGATAGAACCGGTTTAAACCGGATAAAACCGATTGAACCAGCTTAAACCGGTTTAAACCGGATAAAACTGGATTGAACCGGTTTAAACCGGATAAAACTGGATTGAACCGTTGAAACCGGATAAAATCGGATTGATCCGGTTTAAACCGGTTTAAACAGGAAAAAAACCGGATTGAACTGGTTTATACCTGTTTAAACCGGATAAAACCGGTTTAAACGGGATAAAACAAAATTGAACCAGTATAAACCGGATAATACCAGATTGAACCGGTTTAAGCCGGATAAACCGGACTGAACCATTTTAAATCCGTTTAAACCGGATAAAACCGGATTGAACCAGATTAATACGGTTTAAACTGGATAAACCGGATTGAATCGGTTAAAACCGGTTTACCGGATAAAACCGGATAGAACTGGTTTAAACCGGATAAAACCGGATTGAAGCGGTTTAAACCGGTTCAAACCGGATAAAACCAGATTGAAACGGTTTAAACCGGATTGAACCGGCTTAAACCGGACAAAACCGGAATGAACTGGTTTAAACCGGTTTAAACCGGAAAAAACGGATTGAACCGTTTTAAAGTGGATAAAACCGGATTGAACCGGTTTAAACCTGTTTAAACCAGATAAAAACCGATTGAACCGGTTTAAACCGGTTTAAACCGGATAAAACCGGTATGAACCGGCTTAAACCGGTTTAAACTGGATAGAACCGGTTTAATCTGGTATCCGGTTTAAACCGGATAAAACCGGCATGAACCGGCTCAAACCCGTTTAAACCGGATAAAACCGGATTGAACCGGTTTAAACCGGTTTAAACCGGATAAAACCGGATTGATCCGGTTTAAACCGGTTTAAACCAGATAGAACCGGATAGAACCGGTTTAAACCGGATAAAACTGGATAGAACCGGTTTAAACCGGATAAAACCGGACTGAACCGGTTTAAAGCGGATCAAACCGGATTGAACCGGTTTAAACCGGTTTCAACCGGATAGAACCGGATAGAACTGGTTTAAACTGGATAAAACCGGATTGAACCTGATTAAACCGGTCTAAAGTGGAGAAAACCGGATTGAACAGGTTTAAACCGGATAAAACCGGATTGACCCGGTTTAAAAAGGTTTATAACGGATAAAACCGGATTGAACCGGTTCAATCCGGTTTAAACCGGATAAAACCAAATTGAACCAGTTTAAACCGGATAAAATCAGATTGAACCGGTTTAAAACGGATAAAACCGGATTGAACCAGTTTAAACCCGTTTAAACCAGATGGAAATGAATAGAACCGGTTTAAACCGGATAAAACCGGATTGAAACGGTTTAAACCCGTTTAAACCGGATAAAACCTGATTGAAGCGGTTCAAACTGGTTTAAACCGGATGAAACCGGATTAAACCGTTTTAAAGCGGTTTAAACCAGATAAAAACAGATTGAACCGCTTTAAGCCGATTAAAACCGGATTGAACTGGTTTAAACCAGTCTAAACCGGATAAAACCGGTTTAAACCGGATAAAACCAGATTGAACCGGTTTAAACCAGATAAAACCGGATTGAACTGGTTCAACTGGGTTTAAACCGGATAAAACCGGAGTGAACTGGTTTAAACTGGATAAAACAGGATTGAACCGGTTGAAACCGGATAAAACCGGATCGAAACGTTTCAAACCGGTTTTAACCAGATAAAAACGGAATGAACCGGTTTAAACCGGATAAAACCGGACTGAACCGGTTTAAACCGGATAAAACCGGATTGAACCGGTTTAAACTGGTTTCAACCGGATAGAACAGGATAGAACCGGTTTAAACTGGATAAAACCGGACTGAACCGGCTTAAACCGGTTTAAACCGGATAAAACCGGATTGAACCGGTTCAAACCGGTTTAAACCGGATAAAACCGGAATGAACAGGTTTAAACCGGTTTAAAACGGATAGAACCGGATAGAAACGGTATAAACCGGATAAAACCGGATTGAACCGGTGTAAACCGGTTGAAACTGGATAAAAACGGATTGAAAGGGTTTAAACCGGTTTAAACTGGATAAAACCGGAATGAACCAGCTTAAACAGGTCTAAACCGGATAAAGCCCGATTGAACAGTCTTAAACTGGTATAAACAGCATAGAACCAGTTTAAACCAGATAAAACGGGATTGAACAGGTTTAAACCAGTTGAAACCGGATAAAACCAGACTGAACCGGTTTAAACCGGATAAAACCGGATTGAACCGGTTTAAACCGGTTTCAACTGTATAGAACCGATAGAACTGGTTTAAACCGGATAAAAAAGGATTGAACCGGTTCAAAACGGTTTAAACCGGATAAAACCGGATTGAACCGGTTTAAACTGGTTTCAACCGGATAGAACCGGATATTACCGGTTTAAACTGGATAAAACCGGATTGGAACGGCTTAAACCGGTTTAAACCGGATAAAACCGGATTGAACCGGTTCAAACCGGTTTAAACCGGATAAAACCGGATTGAACTGGATTAAACCGGTTTAAAACAGATAAAACCGGTTTAAACCGGATAAAACCGAATTGAACCATTTTAAACCGGATAAAACCAGACTGAACAGGTTTAAAACCGGTTTAAACCGGATAAAACCAGACTGAACCGGTTTTAAACCGGATAAAACCGGATTGAACTGGTTTAAACCGGTTTAAACAGATAGAACCGGATAGAAACGGTTTAAACCGGATAAACCGGAATGAACTGGTTTAAACCGGTTTAAAACGGATAGAACCGGATAGAACCGGTTTTAACCAGATAAGAACGGATTGAACAGGTTTAAACCGGATAAAAAACGGATTGAACCAGTTTAAACCGGTTTAAACCGGGTAAAACCGGATTGAACCGGTTCAAACCGGTTTAAACCGGATAAAACCAGATTGAACTGGTTTTAAACCGGTTTAAAACAGATAGAACCGGATAGAAACGGTTTAAACCGGATAAAACCGGAATGAACTGGTTTAAACCGGTTTAAAACGGATAGAACCGGATAGAACCGGTTTTAACCAGATAAGAACGGATTGAACAGGTTTAAACCGGATAAAAACGGATTGAACCGGTTTAAACCGGTTTAAACCGGGTAAAACCGGATTGAACCGGTTCAAACCTGTTTAAAACGGATAGAACTGGTTTAAACCGGATAAAATCAGATTGAACCGGATAAAACCGGATAGAACCGGTTCTAACCGGTTTAAACCGGATTGAAATGGGTAGAACCGGTTTAAACCAGATAAAACCGGATTGAACTGGTTTAAACCGGTTTAAACAGGATAGAACCGGATAGAACCGTTTTAAAGCGGATAAAACCGGATTGAATCAGTTTAAAGTGGTTTAAACCGGATAAAACCAGATTGAACCGGTCTAAAACCGGATAAAACCGGATAGAACCGGTTTAAATCGGATAAAACCATATTGAACCGGTTTAAACCGGTTTAAACAGGATAGAACCGGTTTAAAATGGATAAAACCGGATTGAACCGGTTTAAACCCGTATAAACCGGAAAAAACCGGATTGAACCGTTTTAAACCGGCTGAAATCGGATAAAAACGGATTGAGGCGGTTTAAACCGGTTTCAACCGGATAAAACCAGATAGAACCAGGTTAAATCGGTTTAAACCGGTTTAAACCGGATAGAACCAGATGGAACCGGTTTAAACTGGATAAAAGCGGATTGAACCGGTTTAAGCCGGTTAAAACCGGAGAAAACCAGATGGAACCGGCTTAAACAGGTTTAAACCGGAGAAAACCGGATTGAACCGGTTGAAACCGGTTGAAATCGGATATAAACGGATTGAAGCAGTTTAAACCGGTTTAAAACTGATAAAACCGGAATGAACCGGCCTAAACCGGTTTAAACCAGATACCGGTTTAAACCGGATAAAACCGGATTGAACTGGCTTAAACTGGTTTAAACCGGATAGAACCGGTTTAAACTGGGTAAAACCGATTGAACCGGTTTAAACCGGTTTAAACCGGATAAAACCGGATTGAACGGGTTTTAACTGGATAAAACCGGATTGAACTGGTTTAAACCGGTTTCAACCGGATAGGACCGGATAGAACCGGTTTAAACTGGATAAAACAGGATTGAACCAGCTTAAACAGGTTTAAACCGGATGAAACAGGATTGAACCGGTTCAATCCGGTTTAAACCGGATAAAACCGGAGTGAACTGGTTTAAACCGGATAAAACCGGATTGAACCGGTTTAAACCGGATAAAACCGGATAAAACCGGTATGAACCGGCTTAAACTGGTTTAAACTGGATAGAACCGGTTTAATCTGGTATCCGGTTTAAACCGGATAAAACCGGCATGAACCGGCTCAAACCGGTTTAAACCGGATAGAACCGGTTTAAACCCGTTTAAACCGGATAAAACCGGATTGAACTGGTTTAAACCGGTTTAAACCGGATAAAACCGGATTGATCCGGTTTAAACCGGTTTAAACCAGATAGAACCGGATAGAACCGGTTTAAACCGGATAAAACTGGATAGAACCGGTTTAAACCGGATAAAACCGGATTGAACCGGTTTAAAGCGGATCAAACCGGATTGAACCGGTTTAAACCGGTTTCAACCGGATAGAACCGGATATTACCGGTTTAAACCGGATAAAACCGGATTGGAACGGCTTAAACCGGTTTAAACCGGATAAAACCGGATTGAACCGGTTCAAACCGGTTTAAACCGGATAAAACCGGAATGAACTGGTTTAAACCGGTTTAAAACGGATAGAACCGGATAGAAATGGTTTAAACCGGATAAAACCGGATTGAACTGGATTAAACCGGTTTAAAACAGATAAAACCGGTTTAAACCGGATAAAACCGAATTGAACCATTTTAAACCGGATAAAACCAGACTGAACAGGTTTAAACCGGTTTAAACCGGATAAAACCAGACTGAACCGGTTTAAACCGGATAAAACCGGATTGAACTGGTTTAATACGGTTTCAACCGGATAGAACTGGTTTAAACCGGATAAAACCTGATTGAACCGGTTTAAACCGGTTTCAAATGTATAGAACCGGATAGAACTGGCTTAAACCGGATAAAACAGGATTGAACTGGTTTAAACCGGATAAAACCGGATTGAACCGGTTTAAACTGGTTTCAATCGGATAGAACCGGATAGAACCGGTTTAAAATGGATAAAACCGGATTGAACCGGCTTAAACTGGTTTAAACCAGATAAAACCGGATTGAACCGGTTCAAACCGGTTTAAACCGGATAAAACCAGATTGAACTGGTTTAAACCGGTTTAAAACGGATAGAACCGGATAGAAACGGTTTAAACCGGATAAAACCGGATTGAACCGGTTTAAACCGGTTTAAACCGGGTAAAACCGGATTGAACCGGTTCAAACCGGTTTAAAACGGATAGAACTGGTTTAAACCGGATAAAATCAGATTGAACCGGATAAAACCGGATAGAACCGGTTCTAACCGGTTTAAACCGGATTGAAATGGGTAGAACCGGTTTTAACCAGATAAGAACGGATTGAACAGGTTTAAACCGGATAAAAACGGATTGAACCGGTTTAAACCGGTTTAAACCGGGTAAAACCGGATTGAACCGGTTCAAACCGGTTTAAAACGGATAGAACTGGTTTAAACCGGATAAAATCAGATTGAACCGGATAAAACCGGATAGAACCGGTTCTAACCGGTTTAAACCGGATTGAAATGGGTAGAACCGGTTTAAACCAGATAAAACCGGATTGAACTGGTTTAAACCGGTTTAAACAGGATAGAACCGGATAGAACCGTTTTAAAGCGGATAAAACCGGATTGAATCAGTTTAAAGTGGTTTAAACCGGATAAAACCAGATTGAACCGGTCTAAAACTGGATAAAACCGGATAGAACCGGTTTAAATCGGATAAAACCATATTGAACCGGTTTAAACCGGTTTAAACAGGATAGAACCGGTTTAAAATGGATAAAACCGGATTGAACCGGTTTAAACCCGTTTAAACCGGAAAAAACCGGATTGAACCGTTTTAAACCGGCTGAAATCGGATAAAAACGGATTGAGGCGGTTTAAACCGGTTTCAACCGGATAAAACCAGATAGAACCAGGTTAAATCGGTTTAAACCGGTTTAAACCGGATAGAACCAGATGGAACCGGTTTAAACTGGATAAAAGCGGATTGAACCGGTTTAAGCCGGTTAAAACCGGAGAAAACCAGATGGAACCGGCTTAAACAGGTTTAAACCGGAGAAAACCGGATTGAACCGGTTGAAACCGGTTGAAATCGGATATAAACGGATTGAAGCAGTTTAAACCGGTTTAAAACTGATAAAACCGGAATGAACCGGCCTAAACCGGTTTAAACTGGATACTGGTTTAAACTGGATAAAACCGGATTGAACTGGCTTAAACTGGTTTAAACCGGATAGAACCGGTTTAAACTGGATAAAACCGATTGAACCGGTTTAAACCGGTTTAAACCGGATAAAACCGGATTGAACGGGTTTTAACTGGATAAAACCGGATTGAACTGGTTTAAACCGGTTTCAACCGGATAGGACCGGATAGAACCGGTTTAAACTGGATAAAACAGGATTGAACCAGCTTAAACAGGTTTAAACCGGATGAAACAGGATTGAACCGGTTCAATCCGGTTTAAACCGGATAAAACCGGAGTGAACTGGTTTAAACCGGATAAAACCGGATTGAACCGGTTTAAACCGGATAAAACCGGATAAAACCGGTATGAACCGGCTTAAACCGGTTTAAACTGGATAGAACCGGTTTAATCTGGTATCCGGTTTAAACCGGATAAAACCGGCATGAACCGGCTCAAACCGGTTTAAACCGGATAGAACTGGTTTAAACCCGTTTAAACCGGATAAAACCGGATTGAACCGGTTTAAACCGGTTTAAACCGGATAAAACCGGATTGATCCGGTTTAAACCGGTTTAAACCAGATAGAACCGGATAGAACCGGTTTAAACCGGATAAAACTGGATAGAACCGGTTTAAACCGGATAAAACCGGATTGAACCGGTTTAAAGCGGATCAAACCGGATTGAACCGGTTTAAACCGGTTTCAACCGGATAGAACCGGATAGAACTGGTTTAAACTGGAGAAAACCGGATTGAACCTGATTAAACCGGTCTAAAGTGGAGAAAACCGGATTGAACAGGTTTAAACCGGATAAAACCGGATTGACCCGGTTTAAACCGGTTTATAACGGATAAAACCGGATTGAACCGGTTCAATCCGGTTTAAACCGGATAAAACCAAATTGAACCATTTTAAACCGGATAAAATCAGATTGAACCGGTTTAAAACGGATAAAACCGGATTGAACCAGTTTAAACCCGTTTAAACCAGATAGAAACGGATAGAACCGGTTTAAACCGGATAAAGACGGATTGAACCGGTTTGAACCGGTCTAAAACGGATAGAACCGGTTTCAACCAGTTTAAACCGGATAAAACCAGATTGAACCGGTTTAAACCGGATAAAACCGGATTGAAACGGTTTAAACCCGTTTAAACCGGAAAAAACCTGATTGAAGCGGTTCAAACTGGTTTAAACCGGATGAAACCGGATTAAACCGTTTTAAAGCGGTTTAAACCAGATAAAACCAGATTGAACCGCTTTAAGCCGATTAAAACCGGATTGAACTGGTTTAAACCAGTCTAAACCGGATAAAACCGGTTTAAACCGGATAAAACCAGATTGAACCGGTTTAAACCAGATAAAACCGGATTGAACTGGTTCAACTGGGTTTAAACCGGATAAAACCGGAGTGAACTGGTTTAAACTGGATAAAACTGGATTGAACCGGTTGAAACCGGATAAAACCGGATCGAAACGTTTCAAACCGGTTTTAACCAGATAAAAACGGAATGAACCGGTTTAAACCGGATAAAACCGGACTGAACCGGTTAAAACCGGATAAAACCGGATTGAACCGGTTTAAACTGGTTTCAACCGGATAGAACAGGATAGAACCGGTTTAAACTGGATAAAACCGGACTGAACCGGCTTAAACCGGTTTAAACCGGATAAAACCGGATTGAACCGGTTCAAACCGGTTTAAACCGGATAAAACCGGAATGAACAGGTTTAAACCGGTTTAAAACGGATAGAACCGGATAGAAACGGTATAAACCGGATAAAACCGGATTGAACCGGTGTAAACCGGTTGAAACTGGATAAAAACGGATTGAAAGGGTTTAAACCGGTTTAAACTGGATAAAACCGGAATGAACCAGCTTAAACAGGTCTAAACCGGATAAAGCCTGATTGAACAGTCTTAAACTGGTATAAACAGCATAGAACCAGTTTAAACCGGATAAAACGGGATTGAACAGGTTTAAACCAGTTGAAACCGGATAAAACCAGACTGAACCGGTTTAAACCGGATAAAACCGGATTGAACCGGTTTAAACCGGTTTCAACTGTATAGAACCGATAGAACTGGTTTAAACCGGATAAAACAGGATTGAACCGGTTCAAACCGGTTTAAACCGGATAAAACCGGATTGAACCGGTTTAAACTGGTTTCAACCGGATAGAACCGGATAGAACCGGTTTAAACTGGATAAAACCGGATTGGAACGGCTTAAACCGGTTTAAACCAGATAAAACCGGATTGAACTGGTTTATCCGGTTTAAACCGGATAAAACTGGAATGAACTGGTTCAAACCGGTTTAAAACGGATAGAACCGGATCGAAATGGTTTAAACCGGATAAAACCGGATTGAACTGGATTAAACCGGTTTAAAACGGATAAAACCGGTTTAAACCGGATAAAACCAAATTGAACCATTTTAAACCGGATAAAACCGGACTGAACAGGTTTAAACCGGTTTAAACCGGATAAAACCAGACTGAACCGGTTTAAACCGGATAAAACCGGATTGAACTGGTTTAATACGGTTTCAACCGGATAGAACTGGTTTAAACCGGATAAAACCTGATTGAACCGGTTTAAACCGGTTTCAAATGTATACAACCGGATAGAACTGGCTTAAACCGGATAAAACAGGATTGAACTGGTTTAAACCGGATAAAACCGGATTGAACCGGTTTAAACTGCTTTCAATCGGATAGAACCGGATAGAACCGGTTTAAAATGGATAAAACCGGATTGAACCGGCTTAAACCGGTTTAAATCAGATAAAACCGGATTGAACCGGTTCAAACCGGTTTAAACCGGATAAAACCAGATTGAACTGGTTTAAACCGGTTTAAAACGGATAGAACCGGATAGAAATGGTTTAAACCGGATAAAACCGGAATGAACTGGTTTAAACAGGTTTAAAACGGATAAACCGGATAGAAACGGTTTAAACCGGATAAAACCGGATTGAACAGGATTAAACCGGTTTAAAACGGATAAAACCGGTTTAAACCGGATAAAACCAAATTGAACCAGTTTAAACCGGATAAAACCAGATTGAACCGGTTTAAAACGGATAAAACCGGATTGAACCGGTTTAAACCTGTTTAAACCAGATCAAAACCGATTAAACCGGTTTAAACCGGTTTAAACCAGATAAAACCGGTATGAACAGGCTTAAACCGGTTTAAACCGGATAGAAACGGTTTAAACCCGTTTAAAACGGATAAAACAGGATTGAACCGGTTTAAACCGGTTTAAACCAAATAAAACCGGCAGAAACCGGTTTAAACCGGATAGAACCGGTTTAAACCCGTTTAAACCGGATAAAACCGGATTGAACCGGTTTAAACCGGTTTAAACCGGATAAAACCGGATTGAA
Source organism: Cynocephalus volans (assembly GCF_027409185.1). NCBI lineage: Eukaryota > Metazoa > Chordata > Mammalia > Dermoptera > Cynocephalidae > Cynocephalus > Cynocephalus volans. The sequence continues at coordinate 867,675 of NW_026902374.1, read as the reverse complement.
CCAGCTTAAACCGGTTTAAACCGGATAAAACTGGATTGAACCGGTTTAAACCGGATAAAATTGGATTGATCCCGTTTAAACTGTTTTAAACAGGATAAAACCGGATTGAACAGTTTTATACCGGTTTAAACCGGATAAAACCGGTTTAAACGGGATAAAATCAAAATTGAACCAGTTTAAACCGGATAATACCAGATTGAACCGGTTTAAGCCGGATAAAACCGGACTGAACCGGTTTAAATCGGTTTAAACCGTATAAAACCGGATTCAACTGGATTAAACCGGTTTAAACTGGATACACCGGATTGAATCGGTTAAAACCGGTTTAAACCGGATAAAACCAGATTGAACCGGTTTAAACCGGATTGAACCGGATTAAACCGGTTTCAACTGGATAGAACCGGACAGAACCGGTTTAAACCGGATAAAACCAGATTGAATCGGTTTAAACCGGTTCAAACCGGATAAAACCAGATTGAAACGGTTTAAACCGGATTGAACCGGCTTCAACCAGATAAAACCGGAATGAACTGGTTTAAACCGGTTTAAACCGGAAAAAACGGATTGAACCGTTTTAAAGCGGATAAAACCGGATTGAACTGGTTTAAACCTGTTTAAACCAGATAAAAACCAATAGAACCGGTTTAAACCAGATAAAACCGGTATGAACCGGCTTAAACTGGTCTAAACTGGATAGAACTGGTTTAAACCGTTATCCGGTTTAAACCGGATAAAATTGGCATGTACCGGCTCAAACCGGTTTAAACCGGATAGAACCAGTTTAAACCGGTTTAAACCGGATAAAACCGGATTGAACCGGTTTAAACCGGTTTAAACCGGATAAAACCGGATTGAACCAGCTTAAACCGGTTTAAACAGGATACAACCGGATTGAAATGGTTTATACCGGTTTAAACCGGATAAAACCGGTTTAAACGGGATAAAACCAAATTGAACCAGTTTAAACTGGATAATACCAGACTGAACCGGTTTAAGCCGGATTAAACCGGACTGAACCGGTTTTAATCGGTTTAAACCGTATAAAACCGGATTAAACCGGTTTAAACTGGATAAACCGGATTGAATCGGTTAAAACTGGTTTAAACCGGATAAAACCGGATAGAACCGGTATAAACCGGATAGAACCCGATTGAACCAGTTTAAACCGGATAAAACCGGATTGATCCGGTTTAAACCGGTTTAAACCGGATAAAACCGGATTGAACCGGTTTAAACCGGTTTAAACCGGATAGAACCGGATAGAACCGGTTTAAACCGGATAGAACCGGATAGAACCGGTTTAAACCGGATAAAACCGGATTGAACGGGTTTAAACCGGTTTAAAGCGGATAAAACCGGATTGAACCGGTTAAAACCGGATCAAACCGGATTGAACCGGTTGAAACCTGTTTCAACCGGATAGAACCGGATAGAACCGGTTTAAACTGGATAAAACCAGATTGAACTGTTTTAACCGGTTAAAACAGGATAGAACAGGATAGAACCGGTTTAAACCGATTTAAACAGGATAGAACCGGATAGAACCGGTTTAAACGAGATAAAACCGGATTGAAACGTTTTAAACCGGATAAAACCGGATTGAACCGGTTCAAACTGGTTGAAACCGGATAAAACCGGATTAAACCGTTTTAAAGCGGTTTAAACCAGATAAAACCAGTTTGAACCGGTTTAAGCCGATTAAAACCGGATTGAACTGGTTTAAACCAGTCTAAACCGGATAAAACCGGTTTAAACTGGATAAAAGCAGATTGAACCGGTTTAAACCAGACAAAACCGGATTGAACTGGTTCAACCGGGTTTAAACCGGATAAAACCGGAGTGAACTGGTTTAAACCGGATAAAACAGGATTGAACCGGTTGAAACCGGATAAAACCGGATCGAACCGTTTCATACCGGTTTAAACCAGATGTAAATGGAATGAACCAGTTTAAACCGGATAAAACCGGACTGAACCGGTTTAACCCGGATAAAACCAGATTGAACCGTTTCAAACCGGTTTTAACCAGATAAAAACGGAATGAACCGGTTTAAACCGGATAAAACCGGATTGAACCGGTTTAAACCGGATAAAACCGGATTGAACCGGTTTAAACCGGTTTCAAATGTATAGAACCGGATAGAACTGGTTTAAACCGGATAAAACAGGATTGAACTGGTTTAAACAGGATAAAACAGGATTGAACTGGTTTAAACTGGCTTCAACCGGATAGAAACGGATAGAGCCTGTTTAAACTGGATAAACCCGGATTGAACCGGCTTAAACCGGTTTAAACTGGATAAAACCGGATTGAACCGGTTCAAACCGGTTTAAACCGGATAGAACCAGTTTAAACCCGTTTAAACCGGATGAAACCGGATTGAACCGGTTTAAACCGTTTTAAACCGGATAAAACCGGATTGAACCAGCTTAACCCGGTTTAAACCGGATAAAACTGGATAGAACCGGTTTAAACCGGATAAAACCGGATTGATCCGGTTTAAACCGGTTTAAACAGGATAAAACAGGATTGAACTGGTTTATACCGGTTTAAACTGGATAAAACCGGTTTAAACGGGATAAAACCAAATTGAACCAGTTTAAACTGGATAATACCAGACTGAACCGGTTTAAGCCGGATAAAACCGGACTGAACCGGTTTAAATCGGTTTAAACCGTATAAAACCGGATTGAACCGGATTAAACCGGTTTAAACTGGATAAACCGGGTTGAATCGGTTAAAACCGGTTTAAACCGGATAAAACCGGATAGAACTGGTATAAACCGGAAAAAAACGGATTGAACCAGTTTAAACCGGATAAAACCGGATTGAACCGGTTTAATACGGTTTCAACCGGATAGAACTGGTTTAAATCGGATAAAACCTGATTGAACCGGTTTAAACCGGTTTCAAATGTATAGAACCGGATAGAACCAGTTTAAACCGGATAAAACAGGATTGAACTGGTTTAAACCGGATAAAGCCGGATTGAACCGGTTTAAACCGGTTTCAACCGGATAGAACCGGATAGAACCGGTTTAAAATGGATAAAACCGGATTGAACCGGCTTAAACCGGTTTAAATCAGATAAAACCGGATTGAACCGTTTCAAACCAGTTTAAACCGGATAAAACCAGATTGAACTGGGTTAAACCGGATAAAACTGGATTGAACCGGCTTAAACCGGTTTAAACTGGATAAACCGGGTTGAATCGGTTAAAACCGGTTTAAACCGGATAAAACCGGATAGAACTGGTATAAACCGGATAAAAACGGATTGAACCAGTTTAAACCGGATAAAAACGGATTGATCCGGTTTAAACCAGTTTAAACCGGATAAAACCGGATTGAACCGGTTTAAACCGGTTTAAACCAGATAGAACCGGATAGAACCGGTTTAAACCGGGTAGAACCGGTTCAAACCGGTTTGAACCGGATAAAACCGGAATGAACTGGTTTAAACCCGTTTAAAACGGATAGAACCGGATAGAAACGGTTTAAACCAGATAAAACCGGATCGAACCGGTGGAAACCGTTTGAAACCGGATAAAAATGGATTGAAAGGGTTTAAACCGGTTTAAACTGGATTAAACTGGAATGAACAGGCTTAAACAGGTCTATACTGGATAAAACTCGATTGAACAGACTTAAACTGGTATAAAAAGCATAGAACCGGTTTAAACCGGATAAAACCGGATTGAACTGGTTTAAACCGGTTTAAACCGGATAAAACCAGACTGAACCGGTTTAAACCGGATAAAACCGGATTGAACCGGTTTAATACGGTTTCAACCGGATAGAACTGGTTTAAACCGGATAAAACCTGATTGAACCGGTTTAAACTGGTTTCAACCGGATAGAACCGGATAGAACCGGTTTAAAATGGATAAAACCGGATTGAACCGGCTTAAACCGGTTTAAATCAGATAAAACCGGATTGAACCGTTTCAAACCAGTTTAAACCGGATAAAACCAGATTGAACTGGGTTAAACCGGATAAAACTGGATTGAACCGGCTTAAACCGGTTAAACCGGATAAAACCGGATTTAACCGGTTCAAACCGGTTTAAACCGGATAAAACCGGAATGAACTGGTTTAAACCGGTTTAAAACGGATAGAACCGGATAGAAACAGTTTAAACCGGATAAAACCGGATTGAACTGGATTAAACCGGTTTAAAACGGATAAAACCGGTTTAAACCGGATAAAACCAAATTGAACCATTTTAAACCGGATAAAACCAGACTGAACCGGTTTAAACCGGTTTAAACCGGATAAAACCAGACTGAACCGATTTAAACCGGATAAAACCGGATTGAACCGGTTTAATACGGTTTCAACCGGATAGAACTGGTTTAAATCGGATAAAACCTGATTGAACCGGTTTAAACCGGTTTCAAATGTATAGAACCGGATAGAACCGGTTTAAACCGGATAAAACAGGATTGAACTGGTTTAAAGCGGATAAAGCCGGATTGAACCGGTTTAAACCGGTTTCAACCGGGTAAAACGAGATTGAACCGGTTTAAACCGGATAAATCCGGAATGAACTGGTTTAAACCGGAAAAAACTGGATTGAACCGGTTTAAACCGTTTTAAATCGGATAAATCCGGAATGAACTGGTTTAAACCGGTTTAAACTGGATAGAACTGCATAGAACCGATTTAAACCGGATAAAACCGGATTGAACCGGTTCAAACCGGATAATACCGGAATGAACCGGTTTAAACCGGATAAGAACGGATTGAAGCGGTTTAAACTGGTTTAAATCTGATAAAACCGGATCGATCCGGCTTAAACTGGTTTAAACCGGATAAAACTGGTTTAAACTGGATAAAACCGATTGAACCGGTTTAAACCGTTTTAAACTGGATAAAACCAGATTGAACCGGTTTAAACTGGATAAAAACGGATAGAACCGGTTTAAACCGGTTTAAACCAGATTGAACTGGATAGAATCGGTTTAAACCGGATAAAACCGGATTGAACAGGTTTAAACCGGATAAAAACGGATTGAACAGGTTTAAACCGGATAAAAACGGATTGAACCGGTTTAAACCGGCTTAACCGGATAAAACCGGATTGAACCGGATCAAACCGGTTTAAACCGGTTAGAACAGGTTTAAACCGGATAAAATCGGATTGAACCGGTTTAAACAGGATAAAACCGGATAGAACCGGTTCTAACCGGCATAAACCGGATTGAACTGGGTAGAACCGGTTTAAACGAGATAAAACCGGATTGAACTGGTTTAAACCGGTTTAAACAGGATAGAACTGGATAGAACCGGTTTAAACCGGATAAAACCGGATTGAACCAGTTTAAAGTGGTTTAAACCGGATAAAACCAGATTGAACCGGTCTGAAACCGGATAAAACCGGATAGAACCTGTTTAAACCGGATAAAACTATATTGAACCGGTTTAAACCGGTTTAAACAGGATAGAACCGGTTTAAACTGGATAAAACCGGATTGAACCGGTTTAAACCCGTTTAAACCAGATAAAACCGGATTGAACCGTTTTAAACCGTCTCAAATCGGATAAAAACGGATTGAAGCGGTTTAAACTGGTTTAAACCGGATAAAACCAGATAGAACCGGGTTAAACCGGTTTAAATCGGATAAAACCGGATTGACCCGGTTTCAACCGGTTTAAACTGGATAAAAACGGATTGAACCGGTTTAAACCGGATAAAACTGTATTGAACCGGTTTAAACCGGTTTAAAACGGATAAAACCAGACTGAACCGGTTTAAACCGGATAAAACCGGATTGAACCGGTTTAAACCAGTTTCAACTGTATAGAACCGGATAGAACCGGTTTAAACAGGATAAAACAGGATTGAACTGGTTTAAACCGGATAAAACAGGATTGAACAGGTTTAAACTGGTTCAAACCGGATAGAACCGGTTTAAACTGGATAAAACCGGATTGAACCGGCTTAAACCGGTTTAAACTGGATAAAACCGGATTGAACCGGTTCAAACCGGTTTAAAACGGATTAAACCGGATTGAACCGGCTCAAACCGGTTTAAACCGGATAAAACCGGAGTGAACTGGTTTAAACCGGCTTAAAACGGATAGAACCGGATACAAACGGTTTAAACCGGATAAAACCGGATTGAACTGGATTAAACCGGTTTAAAACGGATAAAACCGATTTAAACCGGATAAAACCAAATAGAACCATTTTTAACCGGATAAAACCAGATTGAACCGGTTTAAAATGGATAAAACCGGATTGAACCAGTTTAAACCAGTTTAAACCAGATAGAAATGGATAGAACTGGTTTAAACCGGATAAAAACGGATTGAACCGGTTTGAACTGGTCTAAACCGGATAAAACCGGATTGAACTGGTTTCAACCGGTTTAAACCGGATAAAACAAGATTGAACCAGTTTAAACCGGATAAAACCGGATTGAACCAGCTTAAACTGGTTTAAACTGGATAAAACTGGATTGAACCGGTTTAAACCGGTTTAAAACGGATAAAACCAGATTGAACCGGTTTAAAATGGATAAAACCGGATTGAACCAGTTTAAACCGGTTTAAACCAGATAGAAACGGATAGAACCGGTTTAAACCGGATAAAACCGGATTGAAACGGTTTGAACCGCTCTAAACCGGATAGAACCGGTTTCAACCAGTTTAAACCGGATAAAACCGGATTGAACCAGTTTAAACCGGATAAAACCGGATTGAACCGGTTTAAACCGGTTTCCAATGTATAGAACCGGATAGAACCGGTTTAAACCAGATAAAACAGGATTGAACTGGTTTAAACAGGATAAAACAGGATTGAACCGGTTTAAACTGGCTTCAACCGGATAGAAACGGATAGAGCCTGTTTAAACTGGATAAAACCAGATTGAACCGGCTTAAACCGGTTTAAACTGGATAAAACCGGATTGAACCGGTTCAAACCGGTTTAAACCGGATAGAACCAGTTTAAACCCGTTTAAACCGGATAAAACCGGATTGAACCAGTTTAAAACATTTTAAACCGGATAAAACCGGATTGAACCAGCTTAACCCGGTTTAAACCGGATAAAACTGGATTGAACCGGTTTAAACCGGATAAAACCGGATTGATACGGTTTAAACCGGTTTAAACAGGATAAAACAGGATTGAACTGGTTTATACCGGTTTAAACCGGATAAAACCGGATTGAACAGGATTAAACCGGTTTAAAATGGATAAAACCGGTTTAAAACGGATAAAACCAAATTGAACCAGTTTAAACCGGATAAAACCAGATTGAACCGGTTTAAAACGGATAAAACCGGATTGAACCGGTTTAAACCTGTTTAAACCAGATCAAAACCGATTGAACCGGTTTAAACCGGTTTAAACCAGATAAAACCGGTATGAACAGGCTTAAACTGGTTTAAACCGGATAGAACCGGTTTAAACCCGTTTAAAACGGATAAAACAGGATTGAACCGGTTTAAACCGGTTTAAACCGGATAAAACCGGCAGAAACCGGTTTAAACCGGATAGAACCGGTTTAAACCCGTTTAAACCGGATAAAACCGGATTGAACCGGTTTAAACCGGTTTAAACCGGATAAAACCGGATTGAACCAGCTTAAACCGGTTTAAACCGGATAAAACTGGATTGAACCCGTTTAAACCGGATAAAATTGGATTGATCCCGTTTAAACCGTTTTAAACAGGATAAAACCGGATTGAACAGTTTTATCCCGGTTTAAACCGGATAAAACCGGTTTAAACGGGATAAAATCAAAATTGAACCAGTTTAAACCGGATAATACCAGATTGAACCGGTTTAAGCCGGATAAAACCGGTTTAAACTGGATAAAAGCAGATTGAACCGGTTTAAACCAGACAAAACCGGATTGAACTGGTTCAACCGGGTTTAAACCGGATAAAACCGGAGTGAACTGATTTAAACCGGTTAAAACAGGATTGAACCGGTTGAAACCGGATAAAACCGGATCGATCCGTTTCATACCGGTTTAAACCAGATGTAAACGGAATGAACCAGTTTAAACCGGATAAAACCGGACTGAACCGGTTTAACCCGGATAAAACCGGATTGAACCGTTTCAAACCGGTTTTAACCAGATAAAAACGGAATGAACCGGTTTAAACCGGATAAAACCGGATTGAACCGGTTTAAACCGGATAAAACCGGATTGAACCGGTTTAAACCGGTTTCAAATGTATAGAACCGGATAGAACCGGTTTAAACCGGATAAAACAGGATTGAACTGGTTTAAACAGGATAAAACAGGATTGAACTGGTTTAAACTGGCTTCAACCGGATAGAAACGGATAGAGCCTGTTTAAACTGGATAAACCCGGATTGAACCGGCTTAAACCGGTTTAAACTGGATAAAACCGGATTGAACCGGTTCAAACCGGTTTAAACCGGATAGAACCAGTTTAAACCCGTTTAAACCGGATAAAACCGGATTGAACCGGTTTAAACCGTTTTAAACCGGATAAAACCGGATTGAACCAGCTTAACCCGGTTTAAACCGGATAAAACTGGATAGAACCGGTTTAAACCGGATAAAACCGGATTGATCCGGTTTAAACCGGTTTAAACAGGATAAAACAGGATTGAACTGGTTTATACCGGTTTAAACCGGATAAAACCGGTTTAAACGGGATAAAACCAAATTGAACCAGTTTAAACTGGATAATACCAGACTGAACCGGTTTAAGCCGGATAAAACCGGACTGAACCGGTTTAAATCGGTTTAAACCGTATAAAACCGGATTGAACCGGATTAAACCGGTTTAAACTGGATAAACCGGGTTGAATCGGTTAAAACCGGTTTAAACCGGATAAAACCGGATAGAACTGGTATAAACCGGATAAAAACGGATTGAACCAGTTTAAACCGGATAAAACCGGAGTGATCCGGTTTAAACCAGTTTAAACCGGATAAAACCGGATTGAACCGGTTTAAACCGGTTTAAACCAGATAGAACCGGATAGAACCGGTTTAAAACGGGTAGAACCAGTTCAAACCGGTTTGAACCGGATAAAACCGGAATGAACTGGTTTAAACCGGTTTAAAACGGATAGAACCGGATAGAAACGGTTTAAACCGGATAAAACCGGATCGAACCGGTGGAAACCGTTTGAAACCGGATAAAAATGGATTGAAAGGGTTTAAACCGGTTTAAACTGGATTAAACTGGAATGAACAGGCTTAAACAGGTCTATACTGGATAAAACTCGATTGAACAGGCTTAAACTGGTATAAAAAGCATAGAACCGGTTTAAAACGGATAAAACCGGATTGAACCGGTTTAATACGGTTTCAACCGGATAGAACTGGTTTAAACCGGATAAAACCTGATTGAACCGGTTTAAACTGGTTTCAACCGGATAGAACCGGATAGAACCGGTTTAAAATGGATAAAACCGGATTGAACCGGCTTAAACCGGTTTAAATCAGATAAAACCGGATTGAACCGTTTCAAACCAGTTTAAACCGGATAAAAGCAGATTGAACTGGGTTAAACCGGATAAAACTGGAATGAACTGGTTTAAACCGGTTTAAAAAGGATAGAACCGGATAGAAACAGTTTAAACCGGATAAAACCGGATTGAACCGGTTTAAACCGGTTTAAAACGGATAGAACCGGATAGAAACAGTTTAAACCGGATAAAACCGGATTGAACTGGATTAAACCGGTTTAAAACGGATAAAACCGGTTTAAACCGGATAAAACCAAATTGAACCATTTTAAACCGGATAAAACCAGACTGAACCGGTTGAAACCGGTTTAAACCGGATAAAACCAGACTGAACCGAGTTAAACCGGATAAAACCGGATTGAACCGGTTTAATACGGTTTCAACCGGATAGAACTGGTTTAAATCGGATAAAACCTGATTGAACCGGTTTAAACCGGTTTCAAATGTATAGAACCGGATAGAACCGGTTTAAACCGGATAAAACAGGATTGAACTGGTTTAAAGCGGATAAAGACGGATTGAACCGGTTTAAACCGGTTTCAACCGGGTAAAACGAGATTGAACCGGTTTAAACCGGATAAATCCGGAATGAACTGGTTTAAACCGGAAAAAACTGGATTGAACCGGTTTAAACCGTTTTAAATCGGATAAATCCGGAATGAACTGGTTTAAACCGGTTTAAACTGGATAGAACTGCATAGAACCGATTTAAACCGGATAAAACCGGATTGAACCGGTTCAAACCGGATAATACCGGAATGAACCGGTTTAAACCGGATAAGAACGGATTGAAGCGGTTTAAACTGGTTTAAATCTGATAAAACCGGATCGATCCGGCTTAAACTGGTTTAAACCGGATAAAACTGGTTTAAACTGGATAAAACCGATTGAACCGGTTTAAACCGTTTTAAACTGGATAAAACCAGATTGAACCGGTTTAAACTGGATAAAAACGGATAGAACCGGTTTAAACCGGTTTAAACCAGATTGAACTGGATAGAATCGGTTTAAACCGGATAAAACCGGATTGAACAGGTTTAAACCGGATAAAAACGGATTGAACAGGTTTAAACCGGATAAAAACGGATTGAACCGGTTTAAACCGGCTTAACCGGATAAAACCGGATTGAACCGGATCAAACCGGTTTAAACCGGTTAGAACAGGTTTAAACCGGATAAAATCGGATTGAACCGGTTTAAACAGGATAAAACCGGATAGAACCGGTTCTAACCGGCATAAACCGGATTGAACTGGGTAGAACCGGTTTAAACGAGATAAAACCGGATTGAACTGGTTTAAACCGGTTTAAACAGGATAGAACTGGATAGAACCGGTTTAAACCGGATAAAACCGGATTGAACCAGTTTAAAGTGGTTTAAACCGGATAAAACCAGATTGAACCGGTCTGAAACCGGATAAAACCGGATAGAACCTGTTTAAACCGGATAAAACTATATTGAACCGGTTTAAACCGGTTTAAACAGGATAGAACCGGTTTAAACTGGATAAAACCGGATTGAACCGGGTTAAACCCGTTTAAACCAGATAAAACCGGATTGAACCGTTTTAAACCGGCTCAAATCAGATAAAAACGGATTGAAGCGGTTTAAACTGGTTTAAACCGGATAAAACCAGATAGAACCGGGTTAAACCGGTTTAAATCGGATAAAACCGGATTGACCCGGTTTCAACCGGTTTAAACTGGATAAAAACGGATTGAACCGGTTTAAAACGGTTTAAACCGGATAAAAACGGTTTAAACCGGATAAAACCAAATTGAACCAGTTGAAACCGGATAAAACCAGATTGAACCGGTTTAAACCAGATAAAACCGGATTGAACCATTTTAAACCGGTTTAAAACAAATAGAACCGGATAGAACCGGTTTAAAACGGATAAGACCTGATTGAAACGGTTTGAACCGGTTTAAACCGGATAAAACCGGATTGAACCGGTTTAAACTGGTTTCAACCGGATAGAACCGGATAGAACCTGTTTAAACTGTATAAAACCGGATTGAACCGGCTTAAACCGGTTTAAACCGGATAAAACCGGATTGAACCGGTTCAAACCGGTTTAAACCGGATAAAACCGGAATGAACTGGTTTAAACCGGTTTAAAACGGATAGAACCGGATAGAAACGGTATAAACTGGATAAAACCGGATTGAACCGGTGTAAACCGGTTGAAACAGGATTAAAACGGATTGAAAGGGTTTAAACCGGTATAAACTGGATAAAACCGGAATGAACCGGCTTAAACGGGTCTAAACCGGATAAAACGCGATTGAACAGGCTTAAACTGGTATAAAGAGCATAGAACCGGTTTAAACCGGATAAAACTGTATTGAACCGGTTTAAACCGGTTTAAAACGGATAAAACCAGACTGAACCGGTTTAAACCGGATAAAACCGGATTGAACCGGTTTAAACCAGTTTCAACTGTATAGAACCGGATAGAACCGGTTTAAACCGGATAAAACAGGATTGAACTGGTTTAAACCGGATAAAACAGGATTGAACAGGTTTAAACTGGTTCAAACCGGATAGAACCGGTTTAAACTGGATAAAACCGGATTGAACTGGTTTAATACGGTTTCAACCGGATAGAACTGGTTTAAACCGGATAAAACCTGATTGAACCGGTTTAAACCGGTTTCAAATGTATAGAACACGATAGAACTGGCTTAAACCGGATAAAACAGGATTGAACTGGTTTAAACCGGATAAAACCGGATTGAACCGGTTTAAACTGGTTTCAATCGGATAGAACCGGATAGAACCGGTTTAAAATGGATAAAACCGGATTGAACCGGCTTAAACCGGTTTAAACCAGATAAAACCGGATTGAACCGGTTCAAACCGGTTTAAACCGGATAAAACCAGATTGAACTGGTTTAAACCGGTTTAAAACAGATAGAACCGGATAGAAACGGTTTAAACCGGATAAAACCGGAATGAACTGGTTTAAACCGGTTTAAAACGGATAGAACCGGATAGAACCGGTTTTAACCAGATAAGAACGGATTGAACAGGTTTAAACCGGATAAAAACGGATTGAACCGGTTTAAACCGGTTTAAACCGGGTAAAACCGGATTGAACCGGTTCAAACCGGTTTAAAACGGATAGAACTGGTTTAAACCGGATAAAATCAGATTGAACCGGATAAAACCGGATAGAACCGGTTCTAACCGGTTTAAACCGGATTGAAATGGGTAGAACCGGTTTAAACCAGATAAAACCGGATTGAACTGGTTTAAACCGGTTTAAACAGGATAGAACCGGATAGAACCGTTTTAAAGCGGATAAAACCGGATTGAATCAGTTTAAAGTGGTTTAAACCGGATAAAACCAGATTGAACCGGTCTAAAACCGGATAAAACTGGATAGAACCGGTTTAAATCGGATAAAACCATATTGAACCGGTTTAAACCGGTTTAAACAGGATAGAATCGGTTTAAAATGGATAAAACCGGATTGAACCGGTTTAAACCCGTATAAACCGGAAAAAACCGGATTGAACCATTTTAAACCGGCTGAAATCGGATAAAAACGGATTGAGGCGGTTTAAACCGGTTTCAACCGGATAAAACCAGATAGAACCAGGTTAAATCGGTTTAAACCGGTTTAAACCGGATAGAACCAGATGGAACCGGTTTAAACTGGATAAAAGCGGATTGAACCGGTTTAAGCCGGTTAAAACCGGAGAAAACCAGATGGAACCGGCTTAAACAGGTTTAAACCGGAGAAAACCGGATTGAACCGGTTGAAACCGGTTGAAATCGGATATAAACGGATTGAAGCAGTTTAAACCGGTTTAAAACTGATAAAACCGGAATGAACCGGACTAAACCGGTTTAAACCGGATAAAACCGGAATGAACTGGTTTAAACCGGTTTAAAACGGATAGAACCGGATAGAAACGATTTAAACCGGATAAAACCGGATTGAACTGGATTAAACCGGTTTAAAACGGATAAAACCGGTTTAAACCGGATAAAACCAAATTGTACCAGTTTAACCCGGATAAAACCAGATTGAACCGGTTTAAAACGGATAAAACCAGATTGAAGCAGTTTAAACCGGTTTAAACCAGATAGAAATGGATAGAACTGGTTTAAACCGGATAAAACCGGATGGAACCGGTTTGAACAAACCAGATAAAACCGGATTGAACTGGTTTCAACCGGTTCAAACCGGATAAAACAAGATAGAACCGGTTTAAACCGGATAAAACCGGATTGAACCAGCTTAAACCGGTTTAAACCGGATAAAACTGGATTGAACCGGTTTAAACCGGATAAAACTGGATTGAACCGGTTGAAACCGGATAAAATCGGATTGATCCGGTTTAAACCGGTTTTAAACAGGAAAAAAACCGGATTGAACTGGTTTATACCTGTTTAAACCGGATAAAACCGGTTTAAACGGGATAAAACAAAATTGAACCAGTATAAACCGGATAATACCAGATTGAACCGGTTTAAGCCGGATAAAACCGGACTGAACCATTTTAAATCCGTTTAAACCGGATAAAACCGGATTGAACCAGATTAATACGGTTTAAACTGGATAAACCGGATTGAATCGGTTAAAACCGGTTTACCGGATAAAACCGGATAGAACTGGTTTAAACCGGATAAAACCGGATTGAAGCGGTTTAAACCGGTTCAAACCGGATAAAACCAGATTGAAACGGTTTAAACCGGATTGAACCGGCTTAAACCGGACAAAACCGGAATGAACTGGTTTAAACCGGTTTAAACCGGAAAAAACGGATTGAACCGTTTTAAAGTGGATAAAACCGGATTGAACCGGTTTAAACCTGTTTAAACCAGATAAAAACCGATTGAACCGGTTTAAACCGGTTTAAACCGGATAAAACCGGTATGAACCGGCTTAAACCGGTTTAAACTGGATAGAACCGGTTTAATCTGGTATCCGGTTTAAACCGGATAAAACCGGCATGAACCGGCTCAAACCCGTTTAAACCGGATAAAACCGGATTGAACCGGTTTAAAACCGGTTTAAACCGGATAAAACCGGATTGATCCGGTTTAAACCGGTTTAAACCAGATAGAACCGGATAGAACCGGTTTAAACCGGATAAAACTGGATAGAACCGGTTTAAACCGGATAAAACCGGACTGAACCGGTTTAAAGCGGATCAAACCGGATTGAACCGGTTTAAACCGGTTTCAACCGGATAGAACCGGATAGAACTGGTTTAAACTGGATAAAACCGGATTGAACCTGATTAAACCGGTCTAAAGTGGAGAAAACCGGATTGAACAGGTTTAAACCGGATAAAACCGGATTGACCCGGTTTAAAAAGGTTTATAACGGATAAAACCGGATTGAACTGGTTCAATCCGGTTTAAACCGGATAAAACCAAATTGAACCAGTTTAAACCGGATAAAATCAGATTGAACCGGTTTAAAACGGATAAAACCGGATTGAACCAGTTTAAACCCGTTTAAACCAGATGGAAACGAATAGAACCGGTTTAAACCGGATAAAACCGGATTGAAACGGTTTAAACCCGTTTAAACCGGATAAAACCTGATTGAAGCGGTTCAAACTGGTTTAAACCGGATGAAACCGGATTAAACCGTTTTAAAGCGGTTTAAACCAGATAAAAACAGATTGAACCGCTTTAAGCCGATTAAAACCGGATTGAACTGGTTTAAACCAGTCTAAACCGGATAAAACCGGTTTAAACCGGATAAAACCAGATTGAACCGGTTTAAACCAGATAAAACCGGATTGAACTGGTTCAACTGGGTTTAAACCGGATAAAACCGGAGTGAACT
The DNA here is from genome assembly GCF_027409185.1 of Cynocephalus volans. NCBI lineage: Eukaryota > Metazoa > Chordata > Mammalia > Dermoptera > Cynocephalidae > Cynocephalus > Cynocephalus volans. Next base: position 852,393 of record NW_026902374.1, on the reverse strand, counting down.
GGTTTAAACTGGATAAAACAGGATTGAACCGGTTGAAACCGGATAAAACCGGATCGAAACGTTTCAAACCGGTTTTAACCAGATAAAAACGGAATGAACCGGTTTAAACCGGATAAAACCGGACTGAACCGGTTTAAACCGGATAAAACCGGATTGAACCGGTTTAAACTGGTTTCAACCGGATAGAACCGGATAGAACCGGTTTAAACTGGATAAAACCGGACTGAACCGGCTTAAACCGGTTTAAACCGGATAAAACCGGATTGAACCGGTTCAAACCGGTTTAAACCGGATAAAACCGGAATGAACAGGTTTAAACCGGTTTAAAACGGATAGAACCGGATAGAAACGGTATAAACCGGATAAAACCGGATTGAACCGGTGTAAACCGGTTGAAACTGGATAAAAACGGATTGAAAGGGTTTAAACCGGTTTAAACTGGATAAAACCGGAATGAACCAGCTTAAACAGGTCTAAACCGGATAAAGCCCGATTGAACAGTCTTAAACTGGTATAAACAGCATAGAACCAGTTTAAACCAGATAAAACGGGATTGAACAGGTTTAAACCAGTTGAAACCGGATAAAACCAGACTGAACCGGTTTAAACCGGATAAAACCGGATTGAACCGGTTTAAACCGGTTTCAACTGTATAGAACCGATAGAACTGGTTTAAACCGGATAAAAAAGGATTGAACCGGTTCAAAACGGTTTTAAACCGGATAAAACCGGATTGAACCGGTTTAAACTGGTTTCAACCGGATAGAACCGGATATTACCGGTTTAAACTGGATAAAACCGGATTGGAACGGCTTAAACCGGTTTAAACCGGATAAAACCGGATTGAACCGGTTCAAACCGGTTTAAACCGGATAAAACCGGATTGAACTGGATTAAACCGGTTTAAAACAGATAAAACCGGTTTAAACCGGATAAAACCGAATTGAACCATTTTAAACCGGATAAAACCAGACTGAACAGGTTTAAACTGGTTTAAACCGGATAAAACCAGATTGAACCGGTTTAAACCGGATAAAACCGGATTGAACTGGTTTAAACCGGTTTAAAACAGATAGAACCGGATAGAAACGGTTTAAACCGGATAAAACCGGAATGAACTGGTTTAAACCGGTTTAAAACGGATAGAACCGGATAGAACCGGTTTTAACCAGATAAGAACGGATTGAACAGGTTTAAACCGGATAAAAACGGATTGAACCAGTTTAAACCGGTTTAAACCGGGTAAAACCGGATTGAACCGGTTCAAACCGGTTTAAACCGGATAAAACCAGATTGAACTGGTTTTAAACCGGTTTAAAACAGATAGAACCGGATAGAAACGGTTTAAACCGGATAAAACCGGAATGAACTGGTTTAAACCGGTTTAAAACGGATAGAACCGGATAGAACCGGTTTTAACCAGATAAGAACGGATTGAACAGGTTTAAACCGGATAAAAACGGATTGAACCGGTTTAAACCGGTTTAAACCGGGTAAAACCGGATTGAACCGGTTCAAACCTGTTTAAAACGGATAGAACTGGTTTTAAACCGGATAAAATCAGATTGAACCGGATAAAACCGGATAGAACCGGTTCTAACCGGTTTAAACCGGATTGAAATGGGTAGAACCGGTTTAAACCAGATAAAACCGGATTGAACTGGTTTAAACCGGTTTAAACAGGATAGAACCGGATAGAACCGTTTTAAAGCGGATAAAACCGGATTGAATCAGTTTAAAGTGGTTTAAACCGGATAAAACCAGATTGAACCGGTCTAAAACCGGATAAAACCGGATAGAACCGGTTTAAATCGGATAAAACCATATTAAACCGGTTTAAACCGGTTTAAACAGGATAGAACCGGTTTAAAATGGATAAAAACGGATTGAACCGGTTTAAACCCGTATAAACCGGAAAAAACCGGATTGAACCGTTTTAAACCGGCTGAAATCGGATAAAAACGGATTGAGGCGGTTTAAACCGGTTTCAACCGGATAAAACCAGATAGAACCAGGTTAAATCGGTTTAAACCGGTTTAAACCGGATAGAACCAGATGGAACCGGTTTAAACTGGATAAAAGCGGATTGAACCGGTTTAAGCCGGTTAAAACCGGAGAAAACCAGATGGAACCGGCTTAAACAGGTTTAAACCGGAGAAAACCGGATTGAACCGGTTGAAACCGGTTGAAATCGGATATAAACGGATTGAAGCAGTTTAAACCGGTTTAAAACTCATAAAACCGGAATGAACCGGCCTAAACCGGTTTAAACCGGATACCGGTTTAAACCGGATAAAACCGGATTGAACTGGCTTAAACTGGTTTAAACCGGATAGAACCGGTTTAAACTGGGTAAAACCGATTGAACCGGTTTAAACCGGTTTAAACCGGATAAAACCGGATTGAACGGGTTTTAACTGGATAAAACCGGATTGAACTGGTTTAAACCGGTTTCAACCGGATAGGACCGGATAGAACCGGTTTAAACTGGATAAAACAGGATTGAACCAGCTTAAACAGGTTTAAACCGGATGAAACAGGATTGAACCGGTTCAATCCGGTTTAAACCGGATAAAACCGGAGTGAACTGGTTTAAACCGGATAAAACCGGATTGAACCGGTTTTAAACCGGATAAAACCGGATAAAACCGGTATGAACCGGCTTAAACTGGTTTAAACTGGATAGAACCGGTTTAATCTGGTATCCGGTTTAAACCGGATAAAACCGGCATGAACCGGCTCAAACCGGTTTAAACCGGATAGAACCGGTTTAAACCCGTTTAAACCGGATAAAACCGGATTGAACTGGTTTAAACCGGTTTAAACCGGATAAAACCGGATTGATCCGGTTTAAACCGGTTTAAACCAGATAGAACCGGATAGAACCGGTTTAAACCGGATAAAACTGGATAGAACCGGTTTAAACCGGATAAAACCGGATTGAACCGGTTTAAAGCGGATCAAACCGGATTGAACCGGTTTAAACCGGTTTCAACCGGATAGAACCGGATATTACCGGTTTAAACCGGATAAAACCGGATTGGAACGGCTTAAACCGGTTTAAACCGGATAAAACCGGATTGAACCGGTTCAAACCGGTTTAAACCGGATAAAACCGGAATGAACTGGTTTAAACCGGTTTAAAACGGATAGAACCGGATAGAAATGGTTTAAACCGGATAAAACCGGATTGAACTGGATTAAACCGGTTTAAAACAGATAAAACCGGTTTAAACCGGATAAAACCGAATTGAACCATTTTAAACCGGATAAAACCAGACTGAACAGGTTTAAACCGGTTTAAACCGGATAAAACCAGACTGAACCGGTTTAAACCGGATAAAACCGGATTGAACTGGTTTAATACGGTTTCAACCGGATAGAACTGGTTTAAACCGGATAAAACCTGATTGAACCGGTTTAAACCGGTTTCAAATGTATAGAACCGGATAGAACTGGCTTAAACCGGATAAAACAGGATTGAACTGGTTTAAACCGGATAAAACCGGATTGAACCGGTTTAAACTGGTTTCAATCGGATAGAACCGGATAGAACCGGTTTAAAATGGATAAAACCGGATTGAACCGGCTTAAACTGGTTTAAACCAGATAAAACCGGATTGAACCGGTTCAAACCGGTTTAAACCGGATAAAACCAGATTGAACTGGTTTAAACCGGTTTAAAACGGATAGAACCGGATAGAAACGGTTTAAACCGGATAAAACCGGATTGAACCGGTTTAAACCGGTTTAAACCGGGTAAAACCGGATTGAACCGGTTCAAACCGGTTTAAAACGGATAGAACTGGTTTAAACCGGATAAAATCAGATTGAACCGGATAAAACCGGATAGAACCGGTTCTAACCGGTTTAAACCGGATTGAAATGGGTAGAACCGGTTTTAACCAGATAAGAACGGATTGAACAGGTTTAAACCGGATAAAAACGGATTGAACTGGTTTAAACCGGTTTAAACAGGATAGAACCGGATAGAACCGTTTTAAAGCGGATAAAACCGGATTGAATCAGTTTAAAGTGGTTTAAACCGGATAAAACCAGATTGAACCGGTCTAAAACCGGATAAAACCGGATAGAACCGGTTTAAATCGGATAAAACCATATTGAACCGGTTTAAAACCGGTTTAAACAGGATAGAACCGGTTTAAAATGGATAAAACCGGATTGAACCGGTTTAAACCCGTTTAAACCGGAAAAAACCGGATTGAACCGTTTTAAACCGGCTGAAATCGGATAAAAACGGATTGAGGCGGTTTAAACCGGTTTCAACCGGATAAAACCAGATAGAACCAGGTTAAATCGGTTTAAACCGGTTTAAACCGGATAGAACCAGATGGAACCGGTTTAAACTGGATAAAAGCGGATTGAACCGGTTTAAGCCGGTTAAAACCGGAGAAAACCAGATGGAACCGGCTTAAACAGGTTTAAACCGGAGAAAACCGGATTGAACCGGTTGAAACCGGTTGAAATCGGATATAAACGGATTGAAGCAGTTTAAACCGGTTTAAAACTGATAAAACCGGAATGAACCGGCCTAAACCGGTTTAAACTGGATACTGGTTTAAACTGGATAAAACCGGATTGAACTGGCTTAAACTGGTTTAAACCGGATAGAACCGGTTTAAACTGGATAAAACCGATTGAACCGGTTTAAAACGGTTTAAACCGGATAAAACCGGATTGAACGGGTTTTAACTGGATAAAACCGGATTGAACTGGTTTAAACCGGTTTCAACCGGATAGGACCGGATAGAACCGGTTTAAACTGGATAAAACAGGATTGAACCAGCTTAAACAGGTTTAAACCGGATGAAACAGGATTGAACCGGTTCAATCCGGTTTAAACCGGATAAAACCGGAGTGAACTGGTTTAAACCGGATAAAACCGGATTGAACCGGTTTAAACCGGATAAAACCGGATAAAACCGGTATGAACCGGCTTAAACCGGTTTAAACTGGATAGAACCGGTTTAATCTGGTATCCGGTTTAAACCGGATAAAACCGGCATGAACCGGCTCAAACCGGTTTAAACCGGATAGAACTGGTTTAAACCCGTTTAAACCGGATAAAACCGGATTGAACCGGTTTAAACCGGTTTAAACCGGATAAAACCGGATTGATCCGGTTTAAACCGGTTTAAACCAGATAGAACCGGATAGAACCGGTTTAAACCGGATAAAACTGGATAGAACCGGTTTAAACCGGATAAAACCGGATTGAACCGGTTTAAAGCGGATCAAACCGGATTGAACCGGTTTAAACCGGTTTCAACCGGATAGAACCGGATAGAACTGGTTTAAACTGGAGAAAACCGGATTGAACCTGATTAAACCGGTCTAAAGTGGAGAAAACCGGATTGAACAGGTTTAAACCAGATAAAACCGGATTGACCCGGTTTAAACCGGTTTATAACGGATAAAACCGGATTGAACCGGTTCAATCCGGTTTAAACCGGATAAAACCAAATTGAACCATTTTAAACCGGATAAAATCAGATTGAACCGGTTTAAAACGGATAAAACCGGATTGAACCAGTTTAAACCCGTTTAAACCAGATAGAAACGGATAGAACCGGTTTAAACCGGATAAAGACGGATTGAACCGGTTTGAACCGGTCTAAAACGGATAGAACCGGTTTCAACCAGTTTAAACCGGATAAAACCAGATTGAACCGGTTTAAACCGGATAAAACCGGATTGAAACGGTTTAAACCCGTTTAAACCGGAAAAAACCTGATTGAAGCGGTTCAAACTGGTTTAAACCGGATGAAACCGGATTAAACCGTTTTAAAGCGGTTTAAACCAGATAAAACCAGATTGAACCGCTTTAAGCCGATTAAAACCGGATTGAACTGGTTTAAACCAGTCTAAACCGGATAAAACCGGTTTAAACCGGATAAAACCAGATTGAACCGGTTTAAACCAGATAAAACCGGATTGAACTGGTTCAACTGGGTTTAAACCGGATAAAACCGGAGTGAACTGGTTTAAACTGGATAAAACTGGATTGAACCGGTTGAAACCGGATAAAACCGGATCGAAACGTTTCAAACCGGTTTTAACCAGATAAAAACGGAATGAACCGGTTTAAACCGGATAAAACCGGACTGAACCGGTTAAAACCGGATAAAACCGGATTGAACCGGTTTAAACTGGTTTCAACCGGATAGAACAGGATAGAACCGGTTTAAACTGGATAAAACCGGACTGAACCGGCTTAAACCGGTTTAAACCGGATAAAACCGGATTGAACCGGTTCAAACCGGTTTAAACCGGATAAAACCGGAATGAACAGGTTTAAACCGGTTTAAAACGGATAGAACCGGATAGAAACGGTATAAACCGGATAAAACCGGATTGAACCGGTGTAAACCGGTTGAAACTGGATAAAAACGGATTGAAAGGGTTTAAACCGGTTTAAACTGGATAAAACCGGAATGAACCAGCTTAAACAGGTCTAAACCGGATAAAGCCTGATTGAACAGTCTTAAACTGGTATAAACAGCATAGAACCAGTTTAAACCGGATAAAACGGGATTGAACAGGTTTAAACCAGTTGAAACCGGATAAAACCAGACTGAACCGGTTTAAACCGGATAAAACCGGATTGAACCGGTTTAAACCGGTATCAACTGTATAGAACCGATAGAACTGGTTTAAACCGGATAAAACAGGATTGAACCGGTTCAAACCGGTTTAAACCGGATAAAACCGGATTGAACCGGTTTAAACTGGTTTCAACCGGATAGAACCGGATAGAACCGGTTTAAACTGGATAAAACCGGATTGGAACGGCTTAAACCGGTTTAAACCAGATAAAACCGGATTGAACTGGTTTATCCGGTTTAAACCGGATAAAACTGGAATGAACTGGTTCAAACCGGTTTAAAACGGATAGAACCGGATCGAAATGGTTTAAACCGGATAAAACCGGATTGAACTGGATTAAACCGGTTTAAAACGGATAAAACCGGTTTAAACCGGATAAAACCAAATTGAACCATTTTAAACCGGATAAAACCGGACTGAACAGGTTTAAACCGGTTTAAACCGGATAAAACCAGACTGAACCGGTTTAAACCGGATAAAACCGGATTGAACTGGTTTAATACGGTTTCAACCGGATAGAACTGGTTTAAACCGGATAAAACCTGATTGAACCGGTTTAAACCGGTTTCAAATGTATACAACCGGATAGAACTGGCTTAAACCGGATAAAACAGGATTGAACTGGTTTAAACCGGATAAAACCGGATTGAACCGGTTTAAACTGCTTTCAATCGGATAGAACCGGATAGAACCGGTTTAAAATGGATAAAACCGGATTGAACCGGCTTAAACCGGTTTAAATCAGATAAAACCGGATTGAACCGGTTCAAACCGGTTTAAACCGGATAAAACCAGATTGAACTGGTTTAAACCGGTTTAAAACGGATAGAACCGGATAGAAATGGTTTAAACCGGATAAAACCGGAATGAACTGGTTTAAACAGGTTTAAAACGGATAAACCGGATAGAAACGGTTTAAACCGGATAAAACCGGATTGAACAGGATTAAACCGGTTTAAAACGGATAAAACCGGTTTAAACCGGATAAAACCAAATTGAACCAGTTTAAACCGGATAAAACCAGATTGAACCGGTTTAAAACGGATAAAACCGGATTGAACCGGTTTAAACCTGTTTAAACCAGATCAAAACCGATTAAACCGGTTTAAACCGGTTTAAACCAGATAAAACCGGTATGAACAGGCTTAAACCGGTTTAAACCGGATAGAAACGGTTTAAACCCGTTTAAAACGGATAAAACAGGATTGAACCGGTTTAAACCGGTTTAAACCAAATAAAACCGGCAGAAACCGGTTTAAACCGGATAGAACCGGTTTAAACCCGTTTAAACCGGATAAAACCGGATTGAACCGGTTTAAACCGGTTTAAACCGGATAAAACCGGATTGAACCAGCTTAAACCGGTTTAAACCGGATAAAACTGGATTGAACCGGTTTAAACCGGATAAAATTGGATTGATCCCGTTTAAACTGTTTTAAACAGGATAAAACCGGATTGAACAGTTTTATACCGGTTTAAACCGGATAAAACCGGTTTAAACGGGATAAAATCAAAATTGAACCAGTTTAAACCGGATAATACCAGATTGAACCGGTTTAAGCCGGATAAAACCGGACTGAACCGGTTTAAATCGGTTTAAACCGTATAAAACCGGATTCAACTGGATTAAACCGGTTTAAACTGGATACACCGGATTGAATCGGTTAAAACCGGTTTAAACCGGATAAAACCAGATTGAACCGGTTTAAACCGGATTGAACCGGATTAAACCGGTTTCAACTGGATAGAACCGGACAGAACCGGTTTAAACCGGATAAAACCAGATTGAATCGGTTTAAACCGGTTCAAACCGGATAAAACCAGATTGAAACGGTTTAAACCGGATTGAACCGGCTTCAACCAGATAAAACCGGAATGAACTGGTTTAAACCGGTTTAAACCGGAAAAAACGGATTGAACCGTTTTAAAGCGGATAAAACCGGATTGAACTGGTTTAAACCTGTTTAAACCAGATAAAAACCAATAGAACCGGTTTAAACCGGTTTAAACCAGATAAAACCGGTATGAACCGGCTTAAACTGGTCTAAACTGGATAGAACTGGTTTAAACCGTTATCCGGTTTAAACCGGATAAAATTGGCATGTACCGGCTCAAACCGGTTTAAACCGGATAGAACCAGTTTAAACCGGTTTAAACCGGATAAAACCGGATTGAACCGGTTTAAACCGGTTTAAACCGGATAAAACCGGATTGAACCAGCTTAAACCGGTTTAAACAGGATACAACCGGATTGAAATGGTTTATACCGGTTTAAACCGGATAAAACCGGTTTAAACGGGATAAAACCAAATTGAACCAGTTTAAACTGGATAATACCAGACTGAACCGGTTTAAGCCGGATTAAACCGGACTGAACCGGTTTTAATCGGTTTAAACCGTATAAAACCGGATTAAACCGGTTTAAACTGGATAAACCGGATTGAATCGGTTAAAACTGGTTTAAACCGGATAAAACCGGATAGAACCGGTATAAACCGGATAGAACCCGATTGAACCAGTTTAAACCGGATAAAACCGGATTGATCCGGTTTAAACCGGTTTAAACCGGATAAAACCGGATTGAACCGGTTTAAACCGGTTTAAACCGGATAGAACCGGATAGAACCGGTTTAAACCGGATAGAACCGGATAGAACCGGTTTAAACCGGATAAAACCGGATTGAACGGGTTTAAACCGGTTTAAAGCGGATAAAACCGGATTGAACCGGTTAAAACCGGATCAAACCGGATTGAACCGGTTGAAACCTGTTTCAACCGGATAGAACCGGATAGAACCGGTTTAAACTGGATAAAACCAGATTGAACTGTTTTAACCGGTTAAAACAGGATAGAACAGGATAGAACCGGTTTAAACCGATTTAAACAGGATAGAACCGGATAGAACCGGTTTAAACGAGATAAAACCGGATTGAACCGTTTTAAACCGGATAAAACCGGATTGAACCGGTTCAAACTGGTTGAAACCGGATAAAACCGGATTAAACCGTTTTAAAGCGGTTTAAACCAGATAAAACCAGATTGAACCGGTTTAAGCCGATTAAAACCGGATTGAACTGGTTTAAACCAGTCTAAACCGGATAAAACCGGTTTAAACTGGATAAAAGCAGATTGAACCGGTTTAAACCAGACAAAACCGGATTGAACTGGTTCAACCGGGTTTAAACCGGATAAAACCGGAGTGAACTGGTTTAAACCGGATAAAACAGGATTGAACCGGTTGAAACCGGATAAAACCGGATCGAACCGTTTCATACCGGTTTAAACCAGATGTAAATGGAATGAACCAGTTTAAACCGGATAAAACCGGACTGAACCGGTTTAACCCGGATAAAACCAGATTGAACCGTTTCAAACCGGTTTTAACCAGATAAAAACGGAATGAACCGGTTTAAACCGGATAAAACCGGATTGAACCGGTTTAAACCGGATAAAACCGGATTGAACCGGTTTAAACCGGTTTCAAATGTATAGAACCGGATGGAACTGGTTTAAACCGGATAAAACAGGATTGAACTGGTTTAAACAGGATAAAACAGGATTGAACTGGTTTAAACTGGCTTCAACCGGATAGAAACGGATAGAGCCTGTTTAAACTGGATAAACCCGGATTGAACCGGCTTAAACCGGTTTAAACTGGATAAAACCGGATTGAACCGGTTCAAACCGGTTTAAACCGGATAGAACCAGTTTAAACCCGTTTAAACCGGATGAAACCGGATTGAACCGGTTTAAACCGTTTTAAACCGGATAAAACCGGATTGAACCAGCTTAACCCGGTTTAAACCGGATAAAACTGGATAGAACCGGTTTAAACCGGATAAAACCGGATTGATCCGGTTTAAACCGGTTTAAACAGGATAAAACAGGATTGAACTGGTTTATACCGGTTTAAACCGGATAAAACCGGTTTAAACGGGATAAAACCAAATTGAACCAGTTTAAACTGGATAATACCAGACTGAACCGGTTTAAGCCGGATAAAACCGGACTGAACCGGTTTAAATCGGTTTAAACCGTATAAAACCGGATTGAACCGGATTAAACCGGTTTAAACTGGATAAACCGGGTTGAATCGGTTAAAACCGGTTTAAACCGGATAAAACCGGATAGAACTGGTATAAACCGGAAAAAAACGGATTGAACCAGTTTAAACCGGATAAAACCGGATTGAACCGGTTTAATACGGTTTCAACCGGATAGAACTGGTTTAAATCGGATAAAACCTGATTGAACCGGTTTAAACCGGTTTCAAATGTATAGAACCGGATAGAACCAGTTTAAACCGGATAAAACAGGATTGAACTGGTTTAAACCGGATAAAGCCGGATTGAACCGGTTTAAACCGGTTTCAACCGGATAGAACCGGATAGAACCGGTTTAAAATGGATAAAACCGGATTGAACCGGCTTAAACCGGTTTAAATCAGATAAAACCGGATTGAACCGTTTCAAACCAGTTTAAACCGGATAAAACCAGATTGAACTGGGTTAAACCGGATAAAACTGGATTGAACCGGCTTAAACCGGTTTAAACTGGATAAACCGGGTTGAATCGGTTAAAACCGGTTTAAACCGGATAAAACCGGATAGAACTGGTATAAACCGGATAAAAACGGATTGAACCAGTTTAAACCGGATAAAACCGGATTGATCCGGTTTAAACCAGTTTAAACCGGATAAAACCGGATTGAACCGGTTTAAACCGGTTTAAACCAGATAGAACCGGATAGAACCGGTTTAAAACGGGTAGAACCGGTTCAAACCGGTTTGAACCGGATAAAACCGGAATGAACTGGTTTAAACCCGTTTAAAACGGATAGAACCGGATAGAAACGGTTTAAACCAGATAAAACCGGATCGAACCGGTGGAAACCGTTTGAAACCGGATAAAAATGGATTGAAAGGGTTTAAACCGGTTTAAACTGGATTAAACTGGAATGAACAGGCTTAAACAGGTCTATACTGGATAAAACTCGATTGAACAGGCTTAAACTGGTATAAAAAGCATAGAACCGGTTTAAACCGGATAAAACCGGATTGAACTGGTTTAAACCGGTTTAAACCGGATAAAACCAGACTGAACCGGTTTAAACCGGATAAAACCGGATTGAACCGGTTTAATACGGTTTCAACCGGATAGAACTGGTTTAAACCGGATAAAACCTGATTGAACCGGTTTAAACCGGTTTCAACCGGATAGAACCGGATAGAACCGGTTTAAAATGGATAAAACCGGATTGAACCGGCTTAAACCGGTTTAAATCAGATAAAACCGGATTGAACCGTTTCAAACCAGTTTAAACCGGATAAAACCAGATTGAACTGGGTTAAACCGGATAAAACTGGATTGAACCGGCTTAAACCGGTTAAACCGGATAAAACCGGATTTAACCGGTTCAAACCGGTTTAAACCGGATAAAACCGGAATGAACTGGTTTAAACCGGTTTAAAACGGATAGAACCGGATAGAAACAGTTTAAACCGGATAAAACCGGATTGAACTGGATTAAACCGGTTTAAAACGGATAAAACCGGTTTAAACCGGATAAAACCAAATTGAACCATTTTAAACCGGATAAAACCAGACTGAACCGGTTTAAACCGGTTTAAACTGGATAAAACCAGACTGAACCGATTTAAACCGGATAAAACCGGATTGAACCGGTTTAATACGGTTTCAACCGGATAGAACTGGTTTAAATCGGATAAAACCTGATTGAACCGGTTTAAACCGGTTTCAAATGTATAGAACCGGATAGAACCGGTTTAAACCGGATAAAACAGGATTGAACTGGTTTAAAGCGGATAAAGCCGGATTGAACCGGTTTAAACCGGTTTCAACCGGGTAAAACGAGATTGAACCGGTTTAAACCGGATAAATCCGGAATGAACTGGTTTAAACCGGAAAAAACTGGATTGAACCGGTTTAAACCGTTTTAAATCGGATAAATCCGGAATGAACTGGTTTAAACCGGTTTAAACTGGATAGAACTGCATAGAACCGATTTAAACCGGATAAAACCGGATTGAACCGGTTCAAACCGGATAATACCGGAATGAACCGGTTTAAACCGGATAAGAACGGATTGAAGCGGTTTAAACTGGTTTAAATCTGATAAAACCGGATCGATCCGGCTTAAACTGGTTTAAACCGGATAAAACTGGTTTAAACTGGATAAAACCGATTGAACCGGTTTAAACCGTTTTAAACTGGATAAAACCAGATTGAACCGGTTTAAACTGGATAAAAACGGATAGAACCGGTTTAAACCGGTTTAAACCAGATTGAACTGGATAGAATCGGTTTAAACCGGATAAAACCGGATTGAACAGGTTTAAACCGGATAAAAACGGATTGAACAGGTTTAAACCGGATAAAAACGGATTGAACCGGTTTAAACCGGCTTAACCGGATAAAACCGGATTGAACCGGATCAAACCGGTTTAAACCGGTTAGAACAGGTTTAAACCGGATAAAATCGGATTGAACCGGTTTAAACAGGATAAAACCGGATAGAACCGGTTCTAACCGGCATAAACCGGATTGAACTGGGTAGAACCGGTTTAAACGAGATAAAACCGGATTGAACTGGTTTAAACCGGTTTAAACAGGATAGAACTGGATAGAACCGGTTTAAACCGGATAAAACCGGATTGAACCAGTTTAAAGTGGTTTAAACCGGATAAAACCAGATTGAACCGGTCTGAAACCGGATAAAACCGGATAGAACCTGTTTAAACCGGATAAAACTATATTGAACCGGTTTAAACCGGTTTAAACAGGATAGAACCGGTTTAAACTGGATAAAACCGGATTGAACCGGTTTAAACCCGTTTAAACCAGATAAAACCGGATTGAACCGTTTTAAACCGTCTCAAATCGGATAAAAACGGATTGAAGCGGTTTAAACTGGTTTAAACCGGATAAAACCAGATAGAACCGGGTTAAACCGGTTTAAATCGGATAAAACCGGATTGACCCGGTTTCAACCGGTTTAAACTGGATAAAAACGGATTGAACCGGTTTAAACCGGATAAAACTGTATTGAACCGGTTTAAACCGGTTTAAAACGGATAAAACCAGACTGAACCGGTTTAAACCGGATAAAACCGGATTGAACCGGTTTAAACCAGTTTCAAATGTATAGAACCGGATAGAACCGGTTTAAACAGGATAAAACAGGATTGAACTGGTTTAAACCGGATAAAACAGGATTGAACAGGTTTAAACTGGTTCAAACCGGATAGAACCGGTTTAAACTGGATAAAACCGGATTGAACCGGCTTAAACCGGTTTAAACCGGATAAAACCGGATTGAACCGGTTCAAACCGGTTTAAAACGGATTAAACCGGATTGAACCGGCTCAAACCGGTTTAAACCGGATAAAACCGGAGTGAACTGGTTTAAACCGGCTTAAAACGGATAGAACCGGATACAAACGGTTTAAACCGGATAAAACCGGATTGAACTGGATTAAACCGGTTTAAAACGGATAAAACCGATTTAAACCGGATAAAACCAAATAGAACCATTTTTAACCGGATAAAACCAGATTGAACCGGTTTAAAATGGATAAAACCGGATTGAACCAGTTTAAACCAGTTTAAACCAGATAGAAATGGATAGAACTGGTTTAAACCGGATAAAAACGGATTGAACCGGTTTGAACTGGTCTAAACCGGATAAAACCGGATTGAACTGGTTTCAACCGGTTTAAACCGGATAAAACAAGATTGAACCAGTTTAAACCGGATAAAACCGGATTGAACCAGCTTAAACTGGTTTAAACTGGATAAAACTGGATTGAACCGGTTTAAACCGGTTTAAAACGGATAAAACCAGATTGAACCGGTTTAAAATGGATAAAACCGGATTGAACCAGTTTAAACCGGTTTAAACCAGATAGAAACGGATAGAACCGGTTTAAACCGGATAAAACCGGATTGAAACGGTTTGAACCGCTCTAAACCGGATAGAACCGGTTTCAACCAGTTTAAACCGGATAAAACCGGATTGAACCAGTTTAAACCGGATAAAACCGGATTGAACCGGTTTAAACCGGTTTCCAATGTATAGAACCGGATAGAACCGGTTTAAACCAGATAAAACAGGATTGAACTGGTTTAAACAGGATAAAACAGGATTGAACCGGTTTAAACTGGCTTCAACCGGATAGAAACGGATAGAGCCTGTTTAAACTGGATAAAACCAGATTGAACCGGCTTAAACCGGTTTAAACTGGATAAAACCGGATTGAACCGGTTCAAACCGGTTTAAACCGGATAGAACCAGTTTAAACCCGTTTAAACCGGATAAAACCGGATTGAACCAGTTTAAAACATTTTAAACCGGATAAAACCGGATTGAACCAGCTTAACCCGGTTTAAACCGGATAAAACTGGATTGAACCGGTTTAAACCGGATAAAACCGGATTGATACGGTTTAAACCGGTTTAAACAGGATAAAACAGGATTGAACTGGTTTATACCGGTTTAAACCGGATAAAACCGGATTGAACAGGATTAAACCGGTTTAAAATGGATAAAACCGGTTTAAAACGGATAAAACCAAATTGAACCAGTTTAAACCGGATAAAACCAGATTGAACCGGTTTAAAACGGATAAAACCGGATTGAACCGGTTTAAACCTGTTTAAACCAGATCAAAACCGATTGAACCGGTTTAAACCGGTTTAAACCAGATAAAACCGGTATGAACAGGCTTAAACTGGTTTAAACCGGATAGAACCGGTTTAAACCCGTTTAAAACGGATAAAACAGGATTGAACCGGTTTAAACCGGTTTAAACCGGATAAAACCGGCAGAAACCGGTTTAAACCGGATAGAACCGGTTTAAACCCGTTTAAACCGGATAAAACCGGATTGAACCGGTTTAAACCGGTTTAAACCGGATAAAACCGGATTGAACCAGCTTAAACCGGTTTAAACCGGATAAAACTGGATTGAACCCGTTTAAACCGGATAAAATTGGATTGATCCCGTTTAAACCGTTTTAAACAGGATAAAACCGGATTGAACAGTTTTATCCCGGTTTAAACCGGATAAAACCGGTTTAAACGGGATAAAATCAAAATTGAACCAGTTTAAACCGGATAATACCAGATTGAACCGGTTTAAGCCGGATAAAACCGGTTTAAACTGGATAAAAGCAGATTGAACCGGTTTAAACCAGACAAAACCGGATTGAACTGGTTCAACCGGGTTTAAACCGGATAAAACCGGAGTGAACTGATTTAAACCGGATAAAACAGGATTGAACCGGTTGAAACCGGATAAAACCGGATCGATCCGTTTCATACCGGTTTAAACCAGATGTAAACGGAATGAACCAGTTTAAACCGGATAAAACCGGACTGAACCGGTTTAACCCGGATAAAACCGGATTGAACCGTTTCAAACCGGTTTTAACCAGATAAAAACGGAATGAACCGGTTTAAACCGGATAAAACCGGATTGAACCGGTTTAAACCGGATAAAACCGGATTGAACCGGTTTAAACCGGTTTCAAATGTATAGAACCGGATAGAACCGGTTTAAACCGGATAAAACAGGATTGAACTGGTTTAAACAGGATAAAACAGGATTGAACTGGTTTAAACTGGCTTCAACCGGATAGAAACGGATAGAGCCTGTTTAAACTGGATAAACCCGGATTGAACCGGCTTAAACCGGTTTAAACTGGATAAAACCGGATTGAACCGGTTCAAACCGGTTTAAACCGGATAGAACCAGTTTAAACCCGTTTAAACCGGATAAAACCGGATTGAACCGGTTTAAACCGTTTTAAACCGGATAAAACCGGATTGAACCAGCTTAACCCGGTTTAAACCGGATAAAACTGGATAGAACCGGTTTAAACCGGATAAAACCGGATTGATCCGGTTTAAACCGGTTTAAACAGGATAAAACAGGATTGAACTGGTTTATACCGGTTTAAACCGGATAAAACCGGTTTAAACGGGATAAAACCAAATTGAACCAGTTTAAACTGGATAATACCAGACTGAACCGGTTTAAGCCGGATAAAACCGGACTGAACCGGTTTAAATCGGTTTAAACCGTATAAAACCGGATTGAACCGGATTAAACCGGTTTAAACTGGATAAAACCGGATAGAACTGGTATAAACCGGATAAAAACGGATTGAACCAGTTTAAACCGGATAAAACCGGATTGATCCGGTTTAAACCAGTTTAAACCGGATAAAACCGGATTGAACCGGTTTAAACCGGTTTAAACCAGATAGAACCGGATAGAACCGGTTTAAAACGGGTAGAACCAGTTCAAACCGGTTTGAACCGGATAAAACCGGAATGAACTGGTTTAAACCGGTTTAAAACGGATAGAACCGGATAGAAACGGTTTAAACCGGATAAAACCGGATCGAACCGGTGGAAACCGTTTGAAACCGGATAAAAATGGATTGAAAGGGTTTAAACCGGTTTAAACTGGATTAAACTGGAATGAACAGGCTTAAACAGGTCTATACTGGATAAAACTCGATTGAACAGGCTTAAACTGGTATAAAAAGCATAGAACCGGTTTAAAACGGATAAAACCGGATTGAACCGGTTTAATACGGTTTCAACCGGATAGAACTGGTTTAAACCGGATAAAACCTGATTGAACCGGTTTAAACTGGTTTCAACCGGATAGAACCGGATAGAACCGGTTTAAAATGGATAAAACCGGATTGAACCGGCTTAAACCGGTTTAAATCAGATAAAACCGGATTGAACCGTTTCAAACCAGTTTAAACCGGATAAAAGCAGATTGAACTGGGTTAAACCGGATAAAACTGGATTGAACCGGCTTAAACCGGTTTAAACCGGATAAAACCGGATTTAACCGGTTCAAACCGGTTTAAACCGGATAAAACCGGAATGAACTGGTTTAAACCGGTTTAAAACGGATAGAACCGGATAGAAACAGTTTAAACCGGATAAAACCGGATTGAACTGGATTAAACCGGTTTAAAACGGATAAAACCGGTTTAAACCGGATAAAACCAAATTGAACCATTTTAAACCGGATAAAACCAGACTGAACCGGTTGAAACCGGTTTAAACCGGATAAAACCAGACTGAACCGAGTTAAACCGGATAAAACCGGATTGAACCGGTTTAATACGGTTTCAACCGGATAGAACTGGTTTAAATCGGATAAAACCTGATTGAACCGGTTTAAACCGGTTTCAAATGTATAGAACCGGATAGAACCGGTTTAAACCGGATAAAACAGGATTGAACTGGTTTAAAGCGGATAAAGACGGATTGAACCGGTTTAAACCGGTTTCAACCGGGTAAAACGAGATTGAACCGGTTTAAACCGGATAAATCCGGAATGAACTGGTTTAAACCGGAAAAAACTGGATTGAACCGGTTTAAACCGTTTTAAATCGGATAAATCCGGAATGAACTGGTTTAAACCGGTTTAAACTGGATAGAACTGCATAGAACCGATTTAAACCGGATAAAACCGGATTGAACCGGTTCAAACCGGATAATACCGGAATGAACCGGTTTAAACCGGATAAGAACGGATTGAAGCGGTTTAAACTGGTTTAAATCTGATAAAACCGGATCGATCCGGCTTAAACTGGTTTAAACCGGATAAAACTGGTTTAAACTGGATAAAACCGATTGAACCGGTTTAAACCGTTTTAAACTGGATAAAACCAGATTGAACCGGTTTAAACTGGATAAAAACGGATAGAACCGGTTTAAACCGGTTTAAACCAGATTGAACTGGATAGAATCGGTTTAAACCGGATAAAACCGGATTGAACAGGTTTAAACCGGATAAAAACGGATTGAACAGGTTTAAACCGGATAAAAACGGATTGAACCGGTTTAAACCGGCTTAACCGGATAAAACCGGATTGAACCGGATCAAACCGGTTTCAACCGGTTAGAACAGGTTTAAACCGGATAAAATCGGATTGAACCGGTTTAAACAGGATAAAACCGGATAGAACCGGTTCTAACCGGCATAAACCGGATTGAACTGGGTAGAACCGGTTTAAACGAGATAAAACCGGATTGAACTGGTTTAAACCGGTTTAAACAGGATAGAACTGGATAGAACCGGTTTAAACCGGATAAAACCGGATTGAACCAGTTTAAAGTGGTTTAAACCGGATAAAACCAGATTGAACCGGTCTGAAACCGGATAAAACCGGATAGAACCTGTTTAAACCGGATAAAACTATATTGAACCGGTTTAAACCGGTTTAAACAGGATAGAACCGGTTTAAACTGGATAAAACCGGATTGAACCGGGTTAAACCCGTTTAAACCAGATAAAACCGGATTGAACCGTTTTAAACCGGCTCAAATCAGATAAAAACGGATTGAAGCGGTTTAAACTGGTTTAAACCGGATAAAACCAGATAGAACCGGGTTAAACCGGTTTAAATCGGATAAAACCGGATTGACCCGGTTTCAACCGGTTTAAACTGGATAAAAACGGATTGAACCGGTTTAAAACGGTTTAAACCGGATAAAAACGGTTTAAACCGGATAAAACCAAATTGAACCAGTTTAAACCGGATAAAACCAGATTGAACCGGTTTAAACCAGATAAAACCGGATTGAACCATTTTAAACCGGTTTAAAACAAATAGAACCGGATAGAACCGGTTTAAAACGGATAAGACCTGATTGAAACGGTTTGAACCGGTTTAAACCGGATAAAACCGGATTGAACCGGTTTAAACTGGTTTCAACCGGATAGAACCGGATAGAACCTGTTTAAACTGTATAAAACCGGATTGAACCGGCTTAAACCGGTTTAAACCGGATAAAACCGGATTGAACCGGTTCAAACCGGTTTAAACCGGATAAAACCGGAATGAACTGGTTTAAACCGGTTTAAAACGGATAGAACCGGATAGAAACGGTATAAACTGGATAAAACCGGATTGAACCGGTGTAAACCGGTTGAAACAGGATTAAAACGGATTGAAAGGGTTTAAACCGGTATAAACTGGATAAAACCGGAATGAACCGGCTTAAACGGGTCTAAACCGGATAAAACGCGATTGAACAGGCTTAAACTGGTATAAAGAGCATAGAACCGGTTTAAACCGGATAAAACTGTATTGAACCGGTTTAAACCGGTTTAAAACGGATAAAACCAGACTGAACCGGTTTAAACCGGATAAAACCGGATTGAACCGGTTTAAACCAGTTTCAACTGTATAGAACCGGATAGAACCGGTTTAAACCGGATAAAACAGGATTGAACTGGTTTAAACCGGATAAAACAGGATTGAACAGGTTTAAACTGGTTCAAACCGGATAGAACCGGTTTAAACTGGATAAAACCGGATTGAACTGGTTTAATACGGTTTCAACCGGATAGAACTGGTTTAAACCGGATAAAACCTGATTGAACCGGTTTAAACCGGTTTCAAATGTATAGAACACGATAGAACTGGCTTAAACCGGATAAAACAGGATTGAACTGGTTTAAACCGGATAAAACCGGATTGAACCGGTTTAAACTGGTTTCAATCGGATAGAACCGGATAGAACCGGTTTAAAATGGATAAAACCGGATTGAACCGGCTTAAACCGGTTTAAACCAGATAAAACCGGATTGAACCGGTTCAAACCGGTTTAAACCGGATAAAACCAGATTGAACTGGTTTAAACCGGTTTAAAACAGATAGAACCGGATAGAAACGGTTTAAACCGGATAAAACCGGAATGAACTGGTTTAAACCGGTTTAAAACGGATAGAACCGGATAGAACCGGTTTTAACCAGATAAGAACGGATTGAACAGGTTTAAACCGGATAAAAACGGATTGAACCGGTTTAAACCGGTTTAAACCGGGTAAAACCGGATTGAACCGGTTCAAACCGGTTTAAAACGGATAGAACTGGTTTAAACCGGATAAAATCAGATTGAACCGGATAAAACCGGATAGAACCGGTTCTAACCGGTTTAAACCGGATTGAAATGGGTAGAACCGGTTTAAACCAGATAAAACCGGATTGAACTGGTTTAAACCGGTTTAAACAGGATAGAACCGGATAGAACCGTTTTAAAGCGGATAAAACCGGATTGAATCAGTTTAAAGTGGTTTAAACCGGATAAAACCAGATTGAACCGGTCTAAAACCGGATAAAACCGGATAGAACCGGTTTAAATCGGATAAAACCATATTGAACCGGTTTAAACCGGTTTAAACAGGATAGAACCGGTTTAAAATGGATAAAACCGGATTGAACCGGTTTAAACCCGTATAAACCGGAAAAAACCGGATTGAACCGTTTTAAACCGGCTGAAATCGGATAAAAACGGATTGAGGCGGTTTAAACCGGTTTCAACCGGATAAAACCAGATAGAACCAGGTTAAATCGGTTTAAACCGGTTTAAACCGGATAGAACCAGATGGAACCGGTTTAAACTGGATAAAAGCGGATTGAACCGGTTTAAGCCGGTTAAAACCGGAGAAAACCAGATGGAACCGGCTTAAACAGGTTTAAACCGGAGAAAACCGGATTGAACCGGTTGAAACCGGTTGAAATCGGATATAAACGGATTGAAGCAGTTTAAACCGGTTTAAAACTGATAAAACCGGAATGAACCGGACTAAACCGGTTTAAACCGGATACCGGTTTAAACCGGATAAAACCGGATTGAACTGGCTTAAACTGGTTTAAACCAGATAGAACCGGTTTAAACTGGATAAAACCGATTGAACCGGTTTAAACCGGTTTAAACCGGATAAAACCGGATTGAACGGGTTTTAACTGGATAAAACCGGATTGAACTGGTTTAAACCGGTTTCAACCGGATAGGACCGGATAGAACCGGTTTAAACTGGATAAAACAGGATTGAACCAGCTTAAACAGGTTTAAACCGGATGAAACAGGATTGAACCGGTTCAATCTGGTTTAAACCGGATAAAACCGGAGTGAACTGGTTTAAACCGGATAAAACCGGATTGAACTGGTTTAAACCGGATAAAACCGGATAAAACCGGTATGAACCGGCTTAAACCGGTTTAAACTGGATAGAACCGGTTTAATCTGGTATCCGGTTTAAACCGGATAAAACCGGCATGAACCGGCTCAAACCGGTTTAAACCGGATAGAACCGGTTTAAACCCGTTTAAACCGGATAAAACCGGATTGAATCGGTTTAAACCGGTTTAAACCGGATAAAACCGGATTGATCCGGTTTAAACCGGTTTAAACCAGATAGAACCGGATAGAACCGGTTTAAACCGGATAAAACTGGATAGAACCGGTTTAAACCGGATAAAACTGGATTGAACCGGTTTAAAGCGGATCAAACCGGATTGAACCGGTTTAAACCGGTTTCAACCGGATAGAACCGGATATTACCGGTTTAAACCGGATAAAACCGGATTGGAACGGCTTAAACCGGTTTAAACCGGATAAAACCGGATTGAACCGGTTCAAACCGGTTTAAACCGGATAAAACCGGAATGAACTGGTTTAAACCGGTTTAAAACGGATAGAACCGGATAGAAATGGTTTAAACCGGATAAAACCGGATTGAACTGGATTAAACCGGTTTAAAACAGATAAAACCGGTTTAAACTGGATAAAACCGAATTGAACCATTTTAAACCGGATAAAACCAGACTGAACAGGTTTAAACCGGTTTAAACCGGATAAAACCAGACTGAACCGGTTTAAACCGGATAAAACCGGATTGAACTGGTTTAATACGGTTTCAACCGGATATAACTGGTTTAAACCGGATAAAACCTGATTGAACCGGTTTAAACCGGTTTCAAATGTATAGAACCGGATAGAACTGGCTTAAACCGGATAAAACAGGATTGAACTGGTTTAAACCGGATAAAAACGGATTGAACCGGTTTAAACTGGTTTCAATCGGATAGAACCGGATAGAACCGGTTTAAAATGGATAAAACCGGATTGAACCGGCTTAAACCGGTTTAAACCAGATAAAACCGGATTGAACCGGTTCAAACCGGTTTAAACCGGATAAAACCAGATTGAACTGGTTTAAACTGGTTTAAAACGGATAGAACCGGATAGAAACGGTTTAAACCGGATAAAACCGGAATGAACTGGTTTAAACCGGTTTAAAACGGATAGAACCGGATAGAACCGGTTTTAACCAGATAAGAACGGATTGAACAGGTTTAAACCGGATAAAAACGGATTGAACCGGTTTAAACCGGTTTAAACCGGGTAAAACCGGATTGAACCGGTTCAAACCGGTTTAAAACGGATAGAACTGGTTTAAACCGGATAAAATCAGATTGAACCGGATAAAACCGGATAGAACCGGTTCTAACCGGTTTAAACCGGATTGAAATGGGTAGAACCGGTTTAAACCAGATAAAACCGGATTGAACTGGTTTAAACCGGTTTAAACAGGATAGAACCGGATAGAACCGTTTTAAAGCGGATAAAACCGGATTGAATCAGTTTAAAGTGGTTTAAACCGGATAAAACCAGATTGAACCGGTCTAAAACCGGATAAAACCGGATAGAACCGGTTTAAATTGGATAAAACCATATTGAACCGGTTTAAACCGGTTTAAACAGGATAGAACCGGTTTAAAATGGATAAAACCGGATTGAACCGGTTTAAACCCGTATAAACCGGAAAAAACCGGATTGAACCGTTTTAAACCGGCTGAAATCGGATAAAAACGGATTGAGGCGGTTTAAACCGGTTTCAACCGGATAAAACCAGATAGAACCAGGTTAAATCGGTTTAAACCGGTTTAAACCGGATAGAACCAGATGGAACCGGTTTAAACTGGATAAAAGCGGATTGAACCGGTTTAAGCCGGTTAAAACCGGAGAAAACCAGATGGAACCGGCTTAAACAGGTTTAAACCGGAGAAAACCGGATTGAACCGGTTGAAACCGGTTGAAATCGGATATAAACGGATTGAAGCAGTTTAAACCGGTTTAAAACTGATAAAACCGGAATGAACCGGCCTAAACCGGTTTAAACCGGATACTGGTTTAAACCGGATAAAACCGGATTGAACTGGCTTAAACTGGTTTAAACCGGATAGAACCGGTTTAAACTGGATAAAACCGATTGAACCGGTTTAAACCGGTTTAAACCGGATAAAACCGGATTGAACGGGTTTTAACTGGATAAAACCGGATTGAACTGGTTTAAACCGGTTTCAACCGGATAGGACCGGATAGAACCGGTTTAAACTGGATAAAACAGGATTGAACCAGCTTAAACAGGTTTAAACCGGATGAAACAGGATTGAACCGGTTCAATCCGGTTTAAACCGGATAAAACCGGAGTGAACTGGTTTAAACCGGATAAAACCGGATTGAACCGGTTTAAACCGGATAAAACCGGAATGAACAGGTTTAAACCGGTTTAAAACGGATAGAACCGGATAGAAACGGTATAAACCGGATAAAACCGGATTGAACCGGTGTAAACCGGTTGAAACTGGATAAAAACGGATTGAAAGGGTTTAAACCGGTTTAAACTGGATAAAACCGGAATGAACCAGCTTAAACAGGTCTAAACCGGATAAAGCCCGATTGAACAGTCTTAAACTGGTATAAACAGCATAGAACCAGTTTAAACCGGATAAAACGGGATTGAACAGGTTTAAACCAGTTGAAACCGGATAAAACCAGACTGAACCGGTTTAAACCGGATAAAACCGGATTGAACCGGTTTAAACCGGTTTCAACTGTATAGAACCGATAGAACTGGTTTAAACCGGATAAAACAGGATTGAACCGGTTCAAACCGGTTTAAACCGGATAAAACCGGATTGAACCGGTTTAAACTGGTTTCAACCGGATAGAACCGGATAGAACCGGTTTAAACTGGATAAAACCGGATTGGAACGGCTTAAACCGGTTTAAACCAGATAAAACCGGATTGAACTGGTTTATCCGGTTTAAACCGGATAAAACTGGAATGAACTGGTTCAAACCGGTTTAAAACGGATAGAACCGGATAGAAATGGTTTAAACCGGATAAAACCGGATTGAACTGGATTAAACCGGTTTAAAACGGATAAAACCGGTTTAAACCGGATAAAACCAAATTGAACCATTTTAAACCGGATAAAACCGGACTGAACAGGTTTAAACCGGTTTAAACCGGATAAAACCAGACTGAACCGGTTTAAACCGGATAAAACCGGATTGAACTGGTTTAATACGGTTTCAACCGGATAGAACTGGTTTAAACCGGATAAAACCTGATTGAACCGGTTTAAACCGGTTTCAAATGTATAGAACCGGATAGAACTGGCTTAAACCGGATAAAACAGGATTGAACTGGTTTAAACCGGATAAAACCGGATTGAACCGGTTTAAACTGCTTTCAATCGGATAGAACCGGATAGAACCGGTTTAAAATGGATAAAACCGGATTGAACCGGCTTAAACCGGTTTAAATCAGATAAAACCGGATTGAACCGTTTCAAACCGGTTTAAACCGGATAAAACCAGATTGAACTGGTTTAAACCGGTTTAAAATGGATAGAAGCGGATAGAAATGGTTTAAACCGGATAAAACCGGAATGAACTGGTTTAAACTGGTTTAAAACGGATAGAACCGGATAGAAACGGTTTAAACCGGATAAAACCGGATTGAACAGGATTAAACCGGTTTAAAACGGATAAAACCGGTTTAAACCGGATAAAACCAAATTGAACCAGTTTAAACCGGATAAAACCAGATTGAACCGGTTTAAACCGGATAAAACCGGATTGAACCGGTTTAAACCTGTTTAAACCAGATCAAAACCGATTGAACCGGTTTAAACCGGTTTAAACCAGATAAAACCGGTATGAACAGGCTTAAACCGGTTTAAACCGGATAGAAACGGTTTAAACCCGTTTAAAACGGATAAAACAGGATTGAACCGGTTTAAACCGGTTTAAACCGAATAAAACTGGCAGAAACCGGTTTAAACCGGATAGAACCGGTTTAAACTCGTTTAAACCGGATAAAACCGCATTGAACCGGTTTAAACCGGTTTAAACCGGATAAAACCGGATTGAACCAGCTTAAACCGGTTTAAACCGGATAAAACTGGATTGAACCGGTTTAAACCGGATAAAATTGGATTGATCCCGTTTAAACCGTTTTAAACAGGATAAAACCGGATTGAACAGTTTTATACCGGTTTAAACCGGATAAAACCGGTTTAAACGGGATAAAATCAAAATTGAACCAGTTTAAACCGGATAATACCTGATTGAACCGGTTTAAGCCGGATAAAACCGGACTGAACCGGTTTAAATCGGTTTAAACTGTATAAAACCGGATTGAACTGGATTAAACCGGTTTAAACTGGATACACCGGATTGAATCGGTTAAAACCGGTTTAAACCGGATAAACCAGATTGAACCGGTTTAAACCGGATTG
The DNA here is from genome assembly GCF_027409185.1 of Cynocephalus volans. NCBI lineage: Eukaryota > Metazoa > Chordata > Mammalia > Dermoptera > Cynocephalidae > Cynocephalus > Cynocephalus volans. Next base: position 826,330 of record NW_026902374.1, on the reverse strand, counting down.
AACCGGATTAAACCGGTTTCAACTGGATAGAACCGGACAGAACAGGTTTAAACCGGATAAAACCAGATTGAATCGGTTTAAACCGGTTCAAACCGGATAAAACCAGATTGAAACGGTTTAAACCGGATTGAACCGGCTTCAACCAGATAAAACCGGAATGAACTGGTTTAAACCGGTTTAAACCGGAAAAAACGGATTGAACCGTTTTAAAGCGGATAAAACCGGATTGAACTGGTTTAAACCTGTTTAAACCAGATAAAAACCGATAGAACCGGTTTAAACCGGTTTAAACCAGATAAAACCGGTATGAACCGGCTTAAACTGGTTTAAACTGGATAGAACTGTTTTAAACCGTTATCCGGTTTAAACCGGATAAAAGTGGCATGAACCGGCTCAAACCGGTTTAAACCGGATAGAACCAGTTTAAACCGGTTTAAACCGGATAAAACCGGATTGAACCGGTTTAAACCGGTTTAAACCGGATAAAACCGGATTGAACCAGCTTAAACCGGTTTAAACAGGATACAACCGGATTGAAATGGTTTATACCGGTTTAAACCGGATAAAACCGGTTTAAACGGGATAAAACAAAATTGAACCAGTTTAAACTGGATAATACCAGACTGAACCGGTTTAAGCCGGATTAAACCGGACTGAACCGGTTTAAATCGGTTTAAACCGTATAAAACCGGATTAAACCGGTTTAAACTGGATAAACCGGATTGAATCGGTTAAAACTGGTTTAAACCGGATAAAACCGGATAGAACCGGTATAAACCGGATAGAACCCGATTGAACCAGTTTAAACTGGATAAAACCTGATTGATCCGGTTTAAACCGGTTTAAACCGGATAAAACCGGATTGAACCGGTTTAAACCGGTTTAAACCGGATAGAACCGGATAGAACCGGTTTAAAATGGATAGAACCGGATAGAACCGGTTTAAACCGGATAAAACCGGATTGAACGGGTTTAAACCGGTTTAAAGCGGATAAAACCGGATTGAACCGGTTAAAACCGGATCAAACCGGATTGAACCGGTTGAAACCTGTTTCAACCGGATAGAACCGGATAGAACCGGTTTAAACTGGATAAAACCGGATTGAACTGTTTTAACCGGTTAAAACAGGATAGAACAGGATAGAACCGGTTTAAACCGATTTAAACAGGGTAGAACCGGATAGAACCGGTTTAAACTAGATAAAACCGGATTGAACCGTTTTAAACCGGATAAAACCGGATTGAACCGGTTCAAACTGGTTGAAACCGGATAAAACCGGATTAAACCGTTTTAAAGCGGTTTAAACCAGATAAAACCAGATTGAACCGGTTTAAGCCGATTAAAACCGGATTGAACTGGTTTAAACCAGTCTAAACCGGATAAAACCGGTTTAAACTGGATAAAAGCAGATTGAACCGGTTTAAACCAGACAAAAACGGATTGAACTGGTTCAACCGGGTTTAAACCGGATAAAACCGGAGTGAACTGGTTTAAACCGGATAAAACAGGATTGAACCGGTTGAAACCGGATAAAACCGGATCGAACCGTTTCATACCGGTTTAAACCAGATGTAAACGGAATGAACCAGTTTAAACCGGATAAAACCGGACTGAACCGGTTTAACCCGGATAAAACCGGATTGAACCGTTTCAAACCGGTTTTAACCAGATAAAAACGGAATGAACCGGTTTAAACCAGATAAAACCGGATTGAACCGGTTTAAACCGGATAAAACCGGATTGAACCGGTTTAAACCGGTTTCAAATGTATAGAACCGGATAGAACTGGTTTAAACCGGATAAAACAGGATTGAACTGGTTTAAACAGGATAAAACAGGATTGAACTGGTTTAAACTGGCTTCAACCGGATAGAAACGGATAGAGCCTGTTTAAACTGGATAAACCCAGATTGAACCGGCTTAAACCGGTTTAAACTGGATAAAACCGGATTGAACCGGTTCAAACCGGTTTAAACCGGATAGAACCAGTTTAAACCCGTTTAAACCGGATAAAACCGGATTGAACCGGTTTAAACCGTTTTAAACCGGATAAAACCGGATTGAACCAGCTTAACCCGGTTTAAACCGGATAAAACTGGATAGAACCAGTTTAAACCGGATAAAACCGGATTGATCCGGTTTAAACCGGTTTAAACAGGATAAAACAGGATTGAACTGGTTTATACCGGTTTAAACCGGATAAAACCGTTTTAAACGGGATAAAACCAAATTGAACCAGTTTAAACTGGATAATACCAGACTGAACCGGTTTAAGCCGGATAAAACCGGACTGAACCGGTTTAAATCGGTTTAAACCGTATAAAACCGGATTGAACCGGATTAAACTGGTTTAAACTGGATAAACCGGGTTGAATCGGTTAAATCCGGTTTAAACCGGATAAAACCGGATAGAACTGGTATAAACCGGAAAAAAACGGATTGAACCAGTTTAAACCGGATAAAACCGGATTGAACCGGTTTAATACGGTTTCAACCGGATAGAACTGGTTTAAATCAGATAAAACCGGATTGAACCGTTTCAAACCAGTTTAAACCGGATAAAACCAGATTGAACTGGGTTAAACCGGATAAAACTGGATTGAACCGGCTTAAACCGGTTTAAACTGGATAAACCGGGTTGAATCGGTTAAAACCGGTTTAAACTGGATAAAACCGGATAGAACTGGTATAAACCGGATAAAAACGGATTGAACCAGTTTAAACCGGATAAAACCGGATTGATCCGGTTTAAACCAGTTTAAACCGGATAAAACCGGATTGAACCGGTTTAAACCGGTTTAAACCAGATAGAACCGGATAGAACCGGTTTAAAACGGGTAGAACCGGTTCAAACCGGTTTGAACCGGATAAAACCGGAATGAACTGGTTTAAACCGGTTTAAAACGGATAGAACCGGATAGAAACGGTTTAAACCAGATAAAACCGGATCGAACCGGTGGAAACCGTTTGAAACCGGATAAAAATGGATTGAAAGGGTTTAAACCGGTTTAAACTGGATTAAACTGGAATGAACAGGCTTAAACAGGTCTATACTGGATAAAACTCGATTGAACAGGCTTAAACTGGTATAAAAAGCATAGAACCGGTTTAAACCGGATAAAACCGGATTGAACTGGTTTAAACCGGTTTAAACCGGATAAAACCAGACTGAACCGGTTTAAACCGGATAAAACCGGATTGAACCGGTTTAATACGGTTTCAACCGGATAGAACTGGTTTAAACCGGATAAAACCTGATTGAACCGGTTTAAACTGGTTTCAACCGGATAGAACCGGATAGAACCGGTTTAAAATGGATAAAACCGGATTGAACCGGCTTAAACCGGTTTAAATCAGATAAAACCGGATTGAACCGTTTCAAACCAGTTTAAACCGGATAAAACCAGATTGAACTGGGTTAAACCGGATAAAACTGGATTGAACCGGCTTAAACCGGTTAAACCGGATAAAACCGGATTTAACCGGTTCAAACCGGTTTAAACCGGATAAAACCGGAATGAACTGGTTTAAACCGGTTTAAAACGGATAGAACCGGATAGAAACAGTTTAAACCGGATAAAACCGGATTGAACTGGATTAAACCGGTTTAAAACGGATAAAACCGGTTTAAACCGGATAAAACCAAATTGAACCATTTTAAACCGGATAAAACCAGACTGAACCGGTTTAAACCGGTTTAAACCGGATAAAACCAGACTGAACCGATTTAAACCGGATAAAACCGGATTGAACCGGTTTAATACGGTTTCAACCGGATAGAACTGGTTTAAATCGGATAAAACCTGATTGAACCGGTTTAAACCGGTTTCAAATGTATAGAACCGGATAGAACCGGTTTAAACCGGATAAAACAGGATTGAACTGGTTTAAAGCGGATAAAGCCGGATTGAACCAGTTTAAACCGGTTTCAACCGGGTAAAACGAGATTGAACCGGTTTAAACCGGATAAATCCGGAATGAACTGGTTTAAACCGGAAAAAACTGGATTGAACCGGTTTAAACCGTTTTAAATCGGATAAATCCGGAATGAACTGGTTTAAACCGGTTTAAACTGGATAGAACTGCATAGAACCGATTTAAACCGGATAAAACCGGATTGAACCGGTTCAAACCGGATAATACCAGAATGAACCGGTTTAAACCGGATAAGAACGGATTGAAGCGGTTTAAACTGGTTTAAATCTGATAAAACCGGATCGATCCGGCTTAAACTGGTTTAAACCGGATAAAACTGGTTTAAACTGCATAAAACCGATTGAACCGGTTTAAACCGTTTTAAACTGGATAAAACCAGATTGAACCGGTTTAAACTGGATAAAAACGGATAGAACCGGTTTAAACCGGTTTAAACCAGATTGAACTGGATAGAATCGGTTTAAACCGGATAAAACCGGATTGAACAGGTTTAAACCGGATAAAAACGGATTGAACAGGTTTAAACCGGATAAAAACGGATTGAACCGGTTTAAACCGGCTTAACCGGATAAAACCGGATTGAACCGGATCAAACCGGTTTAAACCGGTTAGAACAGGTTTAAACCGGATAAAATCGGATTGAACCGGTTTAAACAGGATAAAACCGGATAGAACCGGTTCTAACCGGCATAAACCGGATTGAACTGGGTAGAACCGGTTTAAACGAGATAAAACCGGATTGAACTGGTTTAAACCGGTTTAAACAGGATAGAACTGGATAGAACCGGTTTAAACCGGATAAAACCGGATTGAACCAGTTTAAAGTGGTTTAAACCGGATAAAACCAGATTGAACCGGTCTGAAACCGGATAAAACCGGATAGAACCTGTTTAAACCGGATAAAACTATATTGAACCGGTTTAAACCGGTTTAAACAGGATAGAACCGGTTTAAACTGGATAAAACCGGATTGAACCGGTTTAAACCCGTTTAAACCAGATAAAACCGGATTGAACCGTTTTAAACCGGCTCAAATCGGATAAAAACGGATTGAAGCGGTTTAAACTGGTTTAAACCGGATAAAACCAGATAGAACCGGGTTAAACCGGTTTAAATCGGATAAAACCGGATTGACCCGGTTTCAACCGGTTTAAACTGGATAAAAACGGATTGAACCGGTTTAAAACGGTTTAAACCGGATAAAAAACGGTTTAAACCGGATAAAACCAAATTGAACCAGTTTAAACCGGATAAAACCAGATTGAACCGGTTTAAACCAGTTAAAACCGGATTGAACCATTTTAAACCGGTTTAAAACAAATAGAACCGGATAGAACCGGTTTAAACCGGATAAGACCTGATTGAAACGGTTTGAACCGGTTTAAACCGGATAAAACCGGATTGAACCGGTTTAAACTGGTTTCAACCGGATAGAACCGGATAGAACCTGTTTAAACTGTATAAAACCGGATTGAACCGGCTTAAACCGGTTTAAACCGGATAAAACCGGATTGAACCGGTTCAAACCGGTTTAAACCGGATAAAACCGGAATGAACTGGTTTAAACCGGTTTAAAACGGATAGAACCGGATAGAAACGGTATAAACTGGATAAAACCGGATTGAACCGGTGTAAACCGGTTGAAACAGGATAAAAACGGATTGAAAGGGTTTAAACCGGTATAAACTGGATAAAACCGGAATGAACTGGCTTAAACGGGTCTAAACCGGATAAAACGCGATTGAACAGGCTTAAACTGGTATAAAGAGCATAGAACCGGTTTAAACCGGATAAAACTGTATTGAACCGGTTTAAACCGGTTTAAAACGGATAAAACCAGACTGAACCGGTTTAAACCGGATAAAACCGGATTGAACCGGTTTAAACCAGTTTCAACTGTATAGAACCGGATAGAACCGGTTTAAACAGGATAAAACAGGATTGAACTGGTTTAAACCGGATAAAACAGGATTGAACAGGTTTAAACTGGTTCAAACCGGATAGAACCGGTTTAAACTGGATAAAACCGGATTGAACCGGCTTAAACCGGTTTAAACCGGATAAAACCGGATTGAACCGGTTCAAACCGGTTTAAAACGGATTAAACCGGATTGAACCGGCTCAAACCGGTTTAAACCGGATAAAACCGGAGTGAACTGGTTTAAACCGGCTTAAAACGGATAGAACCGGATACAAACGGTTTAAACCGGATAAAACCGGATTGAACTGGATTAAACCGGTTTAAAACGGATAAAACCGATTTAAACCGGATAAAACCAAATAGAACCATTTTTAACCGGATAAAACCAGATTGAACCGGTTTAAAATGGATAAAACCGGATTGAACCAGTTTAAACCAGTTTAAACCAGATAGAAATGGATAGAACTGGTTTTAAACCGGATAAAAACGGATTGAACCGGTTTGAACTGGTCTAAACCGGATAAAACCGGATTGAACTGGTTTCAACCGGTTTAAACCGGATAAAACAAGATTGAACCAGTTTAAACCGGATAAAACCGGATTGAACCAGCTTAAACTGGTTTAAACTGGATAAAACTGGATTGAACCGGTTTAAACCGGTTTAAAACGGATAAAACCAGATTGAACCGGTTTAAAATGGATAAAACCGGATTGAACCAGTTTAAACCGGTTTAAACCAGATAGAAACGGATAGAACCGGTTTAAACCGGATAAAACCGGATTGAAACGGTTTGAACCGCTCTAAACCGGATAGAACCGGTTTCAACCAGTTTAAACCGGATAAAACCGGATTGAACCAGTTTAAACCGGATAAAACCGGATTGAACCGGTTTAAACCGGTTTCCAATGTATAGAACCGGATAGAACCGGTTTAAACCAGATAAAACAGGATTGAACTGGTTTAAACAGGATAAAACAGGATTGAACCGGTTTAAACTGGCTTCAACCGGATAGAAACGGATAGAGCCTGTTTAAACTGGATAAAACCGGATTGAACCGGCTTAAACCGGTTTAAACTGGATAAAACCGGATTGAACCGGTTCAAACCGGTTTAAACCGGATAGAACCAGTTTAAACCCGTTTAAACCGGATAAAACCGGATTGAACCAGTTTAAACCATTTTAAACCGGATAAAACCGGATTGAACCAGCTTAACCCGGTTTAAACCGGATAAAACTGGATTGAACCGGTTTAAACCGGATAAAACCGGATTGATACGGTTTAAACCGGTTTAAACAGGATAAAACAGGATTGAACTGGTTTATACCGGTTTAAACCGGATAAAACCGGATTGAACAGGATTAAACCGGTTTAAAATGGATAAAACCGGTTTAAAACGGATAAAACCAAATTGAACCAGTTTAAACCGGATAAAACCAGATTGAACCGGTTTAAAACGGATAAAACCGGATTGAACCGGTTTAAACCTGTTTAAACCAGATCAAAACCGATTGAACCGGTTTAAACCGGTTTAAACCAGATAAAACCGGTATGAACAGGCTTAAACTGGTTTAAACCGGATAGAACCGGTTTAAACCCGTTTAAAACGGATAAAACAGGATTGAACTGGTTTAAACCGGTTTAAACCGGATAAAACCGGCAGAAACCGGTTTAAACCGGATAGAACCGGTTTAAACCCGTTTAAACCGGATAAAACCGGATTGAACCGGTTTAAACCGGTTTAAACCGGATAAAACCGGATTGAACCAGCTTAAACCGGTTTAAACCGGATAAAACTGGATTGAACCCGTTTAAACCGGATAAAATTGGATTGATCCCGTTTAAACCGTTTTAAAAAGGATAAAACCGGATTGAACAGTTTTATACCGGTTTAAACCGGATAAAACCGGTTTAAACGGGATAAAATCAAAATTGAACCAGTTTAAACCGGATAATACCAGATTGAACCGGTTTAAGCCGGATAAAACCGGTTTAAACTGGATAAAAGCAGATTGAACCGGTTTAAACCAGACAAAACCGGATTGAACTGGTTCAACCGGGTTTAAACCGGATAAAACCGGAGTGAACTGATTTAAACCGGATAAAACAGGATTGAACCGGTTGAAACCGGATAAAACCGGATCGATCCGTTTCATACCGGTTTAAACCAGATGTAAACGGAATGAACCAGTTTAAACCGGATAAAACCGGACTGAACCGGTTTAACCCGGATAAAACCGGATTGAACCGTTTCAAACCGGTTTTAACCAGATAAAAACGGAATGAACCGGTTTAAACCGGATAAAACCGGATTGAACCGGTTTAAACCGGATAAAACCGGATTGAACCGGTTTAAACCGGTTTCAAATGTATAGAACCGGATAGAACCGGTTTAAACCGGATAAAACAGGATTGAACTGGTTTAAACAGGATAAAACAGGATTGAACTGGTTTAAACTGGCTTCAACCGGATAGAAACGGATAGAGCCTGTTTAAACTGGATAAACCCGGATTGAACCGGCTTAAACCGGTTTAAACTGGATAAAACCGGATTGAACCGGTTCAAACCGGTTTAAACCGGATAGAACCAGTTTAAACCCGTTTAAACCGGATAAAACCGGATTGAACCGGTTTAAACCGTTTTAAACCGGATAAAACCGGATTGAACCAGCTTAACCCGGTTTAAACCGGATAAAACTGGATAGAACCGGTTTAAACCGGATAAAACCGGATTGATCCGGTTTAAACCGGTTTAAACAGGATAAAACAGGATTGAACTGGTTTATACCGGTTTAAACCGGATAAAACCGGTTTAAACGGGATAAAACCAAATTGAACCAGTTTAAACTGGATAATACCAGACTGAACCGGTTTAAGCCGGATAAAACCGGACTGAACCGGTTTAAATCGGTTTAAACCGTATAAAACCGGATTGAACCGGATTAAACCGGTTTAAACTGGATAAACCGGGTTGAATCGGTTAAAACCGGTTTAAACCAGATAAAACCGGATAGAACTGGTATAAACCGGATAAAAACGGATTGAACCAGTTTAAACCGGATAAAACCGGATTGATCCGGTTTAAACCAGTTTAAACCGGATAAAACCGGATTGAACCGGTTTAAACCGGTTTAAACCAGATAGAACCGGATAGAACCGGTTTAAAACGGGTAGAACCAGTTCAAACCGGTTTGAACCGGATAAAACCGGAATGAACTGGTTTAAACCGGTTTAAAACGGATAGAACCGGATAGAAACGGTTTAAACCGGATAAAACCGGATCGAACCGGTGGAAACCATTTGAAACCGGATAAAAATGGATTGAAAGGGTTTAAACCGGTTTAAACTGGATTAAACTGGAATGAACAGGCTTAAACAGGTCTATACTGGATAAAACTCGATTGAACAGGCTTAAACTGGTATAAAAAGTATAGAACCGGTTTAAACCGGATAAAACCGGATTGAACTGGTTTAAACCGGTTTAAACCGGATAAAACCAGACTGAAACGGTTTAAACCGGATAAAACCGGATTGAACCGGTTTAATACGGTTTCAACCGGATAGAACTGGTTTAAACCGGATAAAACCTGATTGAACCGGTTTAAACTGGTTTCAACCGGATAGAACCGGATAGAACCGGTTTAAAATGGATAAAACCGGATTGAACCGGCTTAAACCGGTTTAAATCAGATAAAACCGGATTGAACCGTTTCAAACCAGTTTAAACCGGATAAAAGCAGATTGAACTGGGTTAAACCGGATAAAACTGGATTGAACCGGCTTAAACCGGTTTAAACCGGATAAAACCGGATTTAACCGGTTCAAACCGGTTTAAACCGGATAAAACCGGAATGAACTGGTTTAAACCGGTTTAAAACGGATAGAACCGGATAGAAACAGTTTAAACCGGATAAAACCGGATTGAACTGGATTAAACCGGTTTAAAACGGATAAAACCGGTTTAAACCGGATAAAACCAAATTGAACCATTTTAAACCGGATAAAACCAGACTGAACCGGTTGAAACCGGTTTAAACCGGATAAAACCAGACTGAACCGATTTAAACCGGATAAAACCGGATTGAACCGGTTTAATACGGTTTCAACCGGATAGAACTGGTTTAAATCGGATAAAACCTGATTGAACCGGTTTAAACCGGTTTCAAATGTATAGAACCGGATAGAACCGGTTTAAACCGGATAAAACAGGATTGAACTGGTTTAAAGCGGATAAAGCCGGATTGAACCGGTTTAAACCGGTTTCAACCGGGTAAAACGAGATTGAACCGGTTTAAACCGGATAAATCCGGAATGAACTGGTTTAAACCGGAAAAAACTGGATTGAACCGGTTTAAACCGTTTTAAATCGGATAAATCCGGAATGAACTGGTTTAAACCGGTTTAAACTGGATAGAACTGCATAGAACCGATTTAAACCGGATAAAACCGGATTGAACCGGTTCAAACCGGATAATACCGGAATGAACCGGTTTAAACCGGATAAGAACGGATTGAAGCGGTTTAAACTGGTTTAAATCTGATAAAACCGGATCGATCCGGCTTAAACTGGTTTAAACCGGATAAAACTGGTTTAAACTGGATAAAACCGATTGAACCGGTTTAAACCGTTTTAAACTGGATAAAACCAGATTGAACCGGTTTAAACTGGATAAAAACGGATAGAACCGGTTTAAACCGGTTTAAACCAGATTGAACTGGATAGAATCGGTTTAAACCGGATAAAACCGGATTGAACAGGTTTAAACCGGATAAAAACGGATTGAACAGGTTTAAACCGGATAAAAACGGATTGAACCGGTTTAAACCGGCTTAACCGGATAAAACCGGATTGAACCGGATCAAACCGGTTTAAACCGGTTAGAACAGGTTTAAACCGGATAAAATCGGATTGAACCGGTTTAAACAGGATAAAACCGGATAGAACCGGTTCTAACCGGCATAAACCGGATTGAACTGGGTAGAACCGGTTTAAACGAGATAAAACCGGATTGAACTGGTTTAAACCGGTTTAAACAGGATAGAACTGGATAGAACCGGTTTAAACCGGATAAAACCGGATTGAACCAGTTTAAAGTGGTTTAAACCGGATAAAACCAGATTGAACCGGTCTGAAACCGGATAAAACCGGATAGAACCTGTTTAAACCGGATAAAACTATATTGAACCGGTTTAAAACCGGTTTAAACAGGATAGAACTGGTTTAAACTGGATAAAACCGGATTGAACCGGTTTAAACCCGTTTAAACCAGATAAAACCGGATTGAACCGTTTTAAACCGGCTCAAATCGGATAAAAACGGATTGAAGCGGTTTAAACTGGTTTAAACCGGATAAAACCAGATAGAACCGGGTTAAACCGGTTTAAATCGGATAAAACCGGATTGACCCGGTTTCAACCGGTTTAAACTGGATAAAAACGGATTGAACCGGTTTTAAAACGGTTTAAACCGGATAAAAACGGTTTAAACCGGATAAAACCAAATTGAACCAGTTTAAACCGGATAAAACCAGATTGAACCGGTTTAAACCAGTTAAAACCGGATTGAACCATTTTAAACCGGTTTAAAACAAATAGAACCGGATAGAACCGGTTTAAACCGGATAAGACCTGATTGAAACGGTTTGAACCGGTTTAAACCGGATAAAACCGGATTGAACCGGTTTAAACTGGTTTCAACCGGATAGAACCGGATAGAACCTGTTTAAACTGTATAAAACCGGATTGAACCGGCTTAAACCGGTTTAAACCGGATAAAACCGGATTGAACCGGTTCAAACCGGTTTAAACCGGATAAAACCGGAATGAACTGGTTTAAACCGGTTTAAAACGGATAGAACCGGATAGAAACGGTATAAACTGGATAAAACCGGATTGAACCGGTGTAAACCGGTTGAAACAGGATAAAAACGGATTGAAAGGGTTTAAACAGGTATAAACTGGATAAAACCGGAATGAACCGGCTTAAACGGGTCTAAACCGGATAAAACGCGATTGAACAGGCTTAAACTGGTATAAAGAGCATAGAACCGGTTTAAACCGGATAAAACTGTATTGAACCGGTTTAAACCGGTTTAAAACGGATAAAACCAGACTGAACCGGTTTAAACCGGATAAAACCGGATTGAACCGGTTTAAACCAGTTTCAACTGTATAGAACCGGATAGAACCGGTTTAAACAGGATAAAACAGGATTGAACTGGTTTAAACCGGATAAAACAGGATTGAACAGGTTTAAACTGGTTCAAACCGGATAGAACCGGTTTAAACTGGATAAAACCGGATTGAACCGGCTTAAACCGGTTTAAACCGGATAAAACCGGATTGAACCGGTTCAAACCGGTTTAAAACGGATTAAACCGGATTGAACCGGCTCAAACCGGTTTAAACCGGATAAAACCGGAGTGAACTGGTTTAAACCGGCTTAAAACGGATAGAACCGGATACAAACGGTTTAAACCGGATAAAACCGGATTGAACTGGATTAAACCGGTTTAAAACGGATAAAACCGATTTAAACCGGATAAAACCAAATAGAACCATTTTTAACCGGATAAAACCAGATTGAACCGGTTTAAAATGGATAAAACCGGATTGAACCAGTTTAAACCAGTTTAAACCAGATAGAAATGGATAGAACTGGTTTAAACCGGATAAAAACGGATTGAACCGGTTTGAACTGGTCTAAACCGGATAAAACCGGATTGAACTGGTTTCAACCGGTTTAAACCGGATAAAACAAGATTGAACCAGTTTAAACCGGATAAAACCGGATTGAACTAGCTTAAACTGGTTTAAACTGGATAAAACTGGATTGAACCGGTTTAAACCGGTTTAAAACGGATAAAACCAAATTGAACCGGTTTAAAATGGATAAAACCGGATTGAACCAGTTTAAACCGGTTTAAACCAGATAGAAACGGATAGAACCGGTTTAAACCGGATAAAACCGGATTGAAACGGTTTGAACCGCTCTAAACCGGATAGAACCGGTTTCAACCAGTTTAAACCGGATAAAACCGGATTGAACCAGTTTAAACCGGATAAAACCGGATTGAACCGGTTTAAACCGGTTTCCAATGTATAGAACCGGATAGAACCGGTTTAAACCAGATAAAACAGGATTGAACTGGTTTAAACAGGATAAAACAGGATTGAACCGGTTTAAACTGGCTTCAACCGGATAGAAACGGATAGAGCCTGTTTAAACTGGATAAAACCGGATTGAACCGGCTTAAACCGGTTTAAACTGGATAAAACCGGATTGAACCGGTTCAAACCGGTTTAAACCGGATAGAACCAGTTTAAACCCGTTTAAACCGGATAAAACCGGATTGAACCAGTTTAAACCATTTTAAACCGGATAAAACCGGATTGAACCAGCTTAACCCGGTTTAAACCGGATAAAACTGGATTGAACCGGTTTAAACCGGATAAAACCGGATTGATACGGTTTAAACCGGTTTAAACAGGATAAAACAGGATTGAACTGGTTTATACCGGTTTAAACCGGATAAAACCGGATTGAACAGGATTAAACCGGTTTAAAATGGATAAAACCGGTTTAAAACGGATAAAACCAAATTGAACCAGTTTAAACCGGATAAAACCAGATTGAACCGGTTTAAAACGGATAAAACCGGATTGAACCGGTTTAAACCTGTTTAAACCAGATCAAAACCGATTGAACCGGTTTAAACCGGTTTAAACCAGATAAAACCGGTATGAACAGGCTTAAACTGGTTTAAACCGGATAGAACCGGTTTAAACCCGTTTAAAACGGATAAAACAGGATTGAACCGGTTTAAACCGGTTTAAACCGGATAAAACCGGCAGAAACCGGTTTAAACCGGATAGAACCGGTTTAAACCCGTTTAAACCGGATAAAACCGGATTGAACCGGTTTAAACCGGTTTAAACCAGATAGAACCGGATAGAACCGGTTTAAAACGGGTAGAACCAGTTCAAACCGGTTTGAACCGGATAAAACCGGAATGAACTGGTTTAAACCGGTTTAAAACGGATAGAACCGGATAGAAACGGTTTAAACCGGATAAAACCGGATCGAACCGGTGGAAACCATTTGAAACCGGATAAAAATGGATTGAAAGGGTTTAAACCGGTTTAAACTGGATTAAACTGGAATGAACAGGCTTAAACAGGTCTATACTGGATAAAACTCGATTGAACAGGCTTAAACTGGTATAAAAAGTATAGAACCGGTTTAAACCGGATAAAACCGGATTGAACTGGTTTAAACCGGTTTAAACCGGATAAAACCAGACTGAAACGGTTTAAACCGGATAAAACCGGATTGAACCGGTTTAATACGGTTTCAACCGGATAGAACTGGTTTAAACCGGATAAAACCTGATTGAACCGGTTTAAACTGGTTTCAACCGGATAGAACCGGATAGAACCGGTTTAAAATGGATAAAACCGGATTGAACCGGCTTAAACCGGTTTAAATCAGATAAAACCGGATTGAACCGTTTCAAACCAGTTTAAACCGGATAAAAGCAGATTGAACTGGGTTAAACCGGATAAAACTGGATTGAACCGGCTTAAACCGGTTTAAACCGGATAAAACCGGATTTAACCGGTTCAAACCGGTTTAAACCGGATAAAACCGGAATGAACTGGTTTAAACCGGTTTAAAACGGATAGAACCGGATAGAAACAGTTTAAACCGGATAAAACCGGATTGAACTGGATTAAACCGGTTTAAAACGGATAAAACCGGTTTAAACCGGATAAAACCAAATTGAACCATTTTAAACCGGATAAAACCAGACTGAACCGGTTGAAACCGGTTTAAACCGGATAAAACCAGACTGAACCGAGTTAAACCGGATAAAACCGGATTGAACCGGTTTAATACGGTTTCAACCGGATAGAACTGGTTTAAATCGGATAAAACCTGATTGAACCGGTTTAAACCGGTTTCAAATGTATAGAACCGGATAGAACCGGTTTAAACCGGATAAAACAGGATTGAACTGGTTTAAAGCGGATAAAGACGGATTGAACCGGTTTAAACCGGTTTCAACCGGGTAAAACGAGATTGAACCGGTTTAAACCGGATAAATCCGGAATGAACTGGTTTAAACCGGAAAAAACTGGATTGAACCGGTTTAAACCGTTTTAAATCGGATAAATCCGGAATGAACTGGTTTAAACCGGTTTAAACTGGATAGAACTGCATAGAACCGATTTAAACCGGATAAAACCGGATTGAACCGGTTCAAACCGGATAATACCGGAATGAACCGGTTTAAACCGGATAAGAACGGATTGAAGCGGTTTAAACTGGTTTAAATCTGATAAAACCGGATCGATCCGGCTTAAACTGGTTTAAACCGGATAAAACTGGTTTAAACTGGATAAAACCGATTGAACCGGTTTAAACCGTTTTAAACTGGATAAAACCAGATTGAACCGGTTTAAACTGGATAAAAACGGATAGAACCGGTTTAAACCGGTTTAAACCAGATTGAACTGGATAGAATCGGTTTAAACCGGATAAAACCGGATTGAACAGGTTTAAACCGGATAAAAACGGATTGAACAGGTTTAAACCGGATAAAAACGGATTGAACCGGTTTAAACCGGCTTAACCGGATAAAACCGGATTGAACCGGATCAAACCGGTTTAAACCGGTTAGAACAGGTTTAAACCGGATAAAATCGGATTGAACCGGTTTAAACAGGATAAAACCGGATAGAACCGGTTCTAACCGGCATAAACCGGATTGAACTGGGTAGAACCGGTTTAAACGAGATAAAACCGGATTGAACTGGTTTAAACCGGTTTAAACAGGATAGAACTGGATAGAACCGGTTTAAACCGGATAAAACCGGATTGAACCAGTTTAAAGTGGTTTAAACCGGATAAAACCAGATTGAACCGGTCTGAAACCAGATAAAACCGGATAGAACCTGTTTAAACCGGATAAAACTATATTGAACCGGTTTAAACCGGTTTAAACAGGATAGAACCGGTTTAAACTGGATAAAACCGGATTGAACCGGGTTAAACCCGTTTAAACCAGATAAAACAGGATTGAACCGTTTTAAACCGGCTCAAATCAGATAAAAACGGATTGAAGCGGTTTAAACTGGTTTAAACCGGATAAAACCAGATAGAACCGGGTTAAACCGGTTTAAATCGGATAAAACCGGATTGACCCGGTTTCAACCGGTTTAAACTGGATAAAAACGGATTGAACCGGTTTAAAACGGTTTAAACCGGATAAAAACGGTTTAAACCGGATAAAACCAAATTGAACCAGTTTAAACCGGATAAAACCAGATTGAACCGGTTTAAACCAGATAAAACCGGATTGAACCATTTTAAACCGGTTTAAAACAAATAGAACCGGATAGAACCGGTTTAAAACGGATAAGACCTGATTGAAACGGTTTGAACCGGTTTAAACCGGATAAAACCGGATTGAACCGGTTTAAACTGGTTTCAACCGGATAGAACCGGATAGAACCTGTTTAAACTGTATAAAACCGGATTGAACCGGCTTAAACCGGTTTAAACCGGATAAAACCGGATTGAACCGGTTCAAACCGGTTTAAACCGGATAAAACCGGAATGAACTGGTTTAAACCGGTTTAAAACGGATAGAACCGGATAGAAACGGTATAAACTGGATAAAACCGGATTGAACCGGTGTAAACCGGTTGAAACAGGATAAAAACGGATTGAAAGGGTTTAAACCGGTATAAACTGGATAAAACCGGAATGAACCGGCTTAAACGGGTCTAAACCGGATAAAACGCGATTGAACAGGCTTAAACTGGTATAAAGAGCATAGAACCGGTTTAAACCGGATAAAACTGTATTGAACCGGTTTAAACCGGTTTAAAACGGATAAAACCAGACTGAACCGGTTTAAACCGGATAAAACCGGATTGAACCGGTTTAAACCAGTTTCAACTGTATAGAACCGGATAGAACCGGTTTAAACCGGATAAAACAGGATTGAACTGGTTTAAACCGGATAAAACAGGATTGAACAGGTTTAAACTGGTTCAAACCGGATAGAACCGGTTTAAACTGGATAAAACCGGATTGAACTGGTTTAATACGGTTTCAACCGGATAGAACTGGTTTAAACCGGATAAAACCTGATTGAACCGGTTAAAACCGGTTTCAAATGTATAGAACACGATAGAACTGGCTTAAACCGGATAAAACAGGATTGAACTGGTTTCAACCGGATAAAACCGGATTGAACCGGTTTAAACTGGTTTCAATCGGATAGAACCGGATAGAACCGGTTTAAAATGGATAAAACCGGATTGAACCGGCTTAAACCGGTTTAAACCAGATAAAACCGGATTGAACCGGTTCAAACCGGTTTAAACCGGATAAAACCAGATTGAACTGGTTTAAACCGGTTTAAAACAGATAGAACCGGATAGAAACGGTTTAAACCGGATAAAACCGGAATGAACTGGTTTAAACCGGTTTAAAACGGATAGAACCGGATAGAACCGGTTTTAACCAGATAAGAACGGATTGAACAGGTTTAAACCGGATAAAAACGGATTGAACCGGTTTAAACCGGTTTAAACCGGGTAAAACCGGATTGAACCGGTTCAAACCGGTTTAAAACGGATAGAACTGGTTTAAACCGGATAAAATCAGATTGAACCGGATAAAACCGGATAGAACCGGTTCTAACCGGTTTAAACCGGATTGAAATGGGTAGAACCGGTTTAAACCAGATAAAACCGGATTGAACTGGTTTAAACCGGTTTAAACAGGATAGAACCGGATAGAACCGTTTTAAAGCGGATAAAACCGGATTGAATCAGTTTAAAGTGGTTTAAACCGGATAAAACCAGATTGAACCGGTCTAAAACCGGATAAAACCGGATAGAACCGGTTTAAATCGGATAAAACCATATTGAACTGGTTTAAACCGGTTTAAACAGGATAGAACCGGTTTAAAATGGATAAAACCGGATTGAACCGGTTTAAACCCGTATAAACCGGAAAAAACCGGATTGAACCGTTTTAAACCGGCTGAAATCGGATAAAAACGGATTGAGGCGGTTTAAACCGGTTTCAACCGGATAAAACCAGATAGAACCAGGTTAAATCGGTTTAAACCGGTTTAAACCGGATAGAACCAGATGGAACCGGTTTAAACTGGATAAAAGCGGATTGAACCGGTTTAAGCCGGTTAAAACCGGAGAAAACCAGATGGAACCGGCTTAAACAGGTTTAAACCGGAGAAAACCGGATTGAACCGGTTGAAACCGGTTGAAATCGGATATAAACGGATTGAAGCAGTTTAAACCGGTTTAAAACTGATAAAACCGGAATGAACCGGACTAAACCGGTTTAAACCGGATACCGGTTTAAACCGGATAAAACCGGATTGAACTGGCTTAAACTGGTTTAAACCAGATAGAACCGGTTTAAACTGGATAAAACCGATTGAACCGGTTTAAACCGGTTTAAACCGGATAAAACCGGATTGAACGGGTTTTAACTGGATAAAACCGGATTGAACTGGTTTAAACCGGTTTCAACCGGATAGGACCGGATAGAACCGGTTTAAACTGGATAAAACAGGATTGAACCAGCTTAAACAGGTTTAAACCGGATGAAACAGGATTGAACCGGTTCAATCCGGTTTAAACCGGATAAAACCGGAGTGAACTGGATTAAACCGGATAAAACCGGATTGAACTGGTTTAAACCGGATAAAACCGGATAAAACCGGTATGAACCGGCTTAAACCGGTTTAAACTGGATAGAACCGGTTTAATCTGGTATCCGGTTTAAACCGGATAAAACCGGCATGAACCGGCTCAAACCGGTTTAAACCGGATAGAACCGGTTTAAACCCGTTTAAACCGGATAAAACCGGATTGAATCGGTTTAAACCGGTTTAAACCGGATAAAACCGGATTGATCCGGTTTAAACCGGTTTAAACCAGATAGAACCGGATAGAACCGGTTTAAACCGGATAAAACTGGATAGAACCGGTTTAAACCGGATAAAACTGGATTGAACCGGTTTAAAGCGGATCAAACCGGATTGAACCGGTTTAAACCGGTTTCAACCGGATAGAACCGGATATTACCGGTTTAAACCGGATAAAACCGGATTGGAACGGCTTAAACCGGTTTAAACCGGATAAAACCGGATTGAACCGGTTCAAACCGGTTTAAACCGGATAAAACCGGAATGAACTGGTTTAAACCGGTTTAAAACGGATAGAACCGGATAGAAATGGTTTAAACCGGATAAAACCGGATTGAACTGGATTAAACCGGTTTAAAACAGATAAAACCGGTTTAAACTGGATAAAACCGAATTGAACCATTTTAAACCGGATAAAACCAGACTGAACAGGTTTAAACCGGTTTAAACCGGATAAAACCAGACTGAACCGGTTTAAACCGGATAAAACCGGATTGAACTGGTTTAATACGGTTTCAACCGGATAGAACTGGTTTAAACCGGATAAAACCTGATTGAACCGGTTTAAACCGGTTTCAAATGTATAGAACCGGATAGAACTGGCTTAAACCGGATAAAACAGGATTGAACTGGTTTAAACCGGATAAAAACGGATTGAACCGGTTTAAACTGGTTTCAATCGGATAGAACCGGATAGAACCGGTTTAAAATGGATAAAACCGGATTGAACCGGCTTAAACCGGTTTAAACCAGATAAAACCGGATTGAACCGGTTCAAACCGGTTTATACCGGATAAAACCAGATTGAACTGGTTTAAACCGGTTTAAAACGGATAGAACCGGATAGAAACGGTTTAAACCGGATAAAACCGGAATGAACTGGTTTAAACCGGTTTAAAACGGATAGAACCGGATAGAACCGGTTTTAACCAGATAAGAACGGATTGAACAGGTTTAAACCGGATAAAAACGGATTGAACCGGTTTAAACCGGTTTAAACCGGGTAAAACCGGATTGAACCGGTTCAAACCGGTTTAAAACGGATAGAACTGGTTTAAACCGGATAAAATCAGATTGAACCGGATAAAACCGGATAGAACCGGTTCTAACCGGTTTAAACCGGATTGAAATGGGTAGAACCGGTTTAAACCAGATAAAACCGGATTTAACTGGTTTAAACCGGTTTAAACAGGATAGAACCGGATAGAACCGTTTTAAAGCGGATAAAACCGGATTGAATCAGTTTAAAGTGGTTTAAACCGGATAAAACCAGATTGAACCGGTCTAAAACCGGATAAAACCGGATAGAACCGGTTTAAATTGGATAAAACCATATTGAACCGGTTTAAACCGGTTTAAACAGGATAGAACCGGTTTAAAATGGATAAAACCGGATTGAACCGGTTTAAACCCGTATAAACCGGAAAAAACCGGATTGAACCGTTTTAAACCGGCTGAAATCGGATAAAAACGGATTGAGGCGGTTTAAACCGGTTTCAACCGGATAAAACCAGATAGAACCAGGTTAAATCGGTTTAAACCGGTTTAAACCGGATAGAACCAGATGGAACCGGTTTAAACTGGATAAAAGCGGATTGAACCGGTTTAAGCCGGTTAAAACCGGAGAAAACCAGATGGAACCGGCTTAAACAGGTTTAAACCGGAGAAAACCGGATTGAACCGGTTGAAACCGGTTGAAATCGGATATAAACGGATTGAAGCAGTTTAAACCGGTTTAAAACTGATAAAACCGGAATGAACCGGCCTAAACCGGTTTAAACCGGATACTGGTTTAAACCGGATAAAACCGGATTGAACTGGCTTAAACTGGTTTAAACTGGATAGAACCGGTTTAAACTGGATAAAACCGATTGAACCGGTTTAAACCGGTTTAAACCGGATAAAACCGGATTGAACGGGTTTTAACTGGATAAAACTGGATTGAACTGGTTTAAACCGGTTTCAACCGGATAGGACCGGATAGAACCGGTTTAAACTGGATAAAACAGGATTGAACCAGCTTAAACAGGTTTAAACCGGATGAAACAGGATTGAACCGGTTCAATCCGGTTTAAACCGGATAAAACCAGAGTGAACTGGTTTAAACCGGATAAAACCGGATTGAACCGGTTTAAACCGGATAAAACCGGATAAAACCGGTATGAACCGGCTTAAACCGGTTTAAACTGGATAGAACTGGTTTAATCTGGTATCCGGTTTAAACCGGATAAAACCGGCATGAACCGGCTCAAACCGGTTTAAACCGGATAGAACCGGTTTAAACCCGTTTAAACCGGATAAAACCGGATTGAACCGGTTTAAACCGGTTTAAACCGGATAAAACCGGATTGATCCGGTTTAAACCGGTTTAAACCAGATAGAACCGGATAGAACCGGTTTAAACCGGATAAAACTGGATAGAACCGGTTTAAACCGGATAAAACCGGATTGAACCGGTTTAAAGCGGATCAAACCGGATTGAACCGGTTTAAACCGGTTTCAACCGGATAGAACCAGATAGAACTGGTTTAAACTGGATAAAACCGAATTGAACCTGATTAAACCGGTCTAAAGTGGAGAAAACCGGATTGAACAGGTTTAAACCGGATAAAACCGGATTGACCCGGTTTAAACCGGTTTATAACGGATAAAACCGGATTGAACCGGTTCAATCCGGTTTAAACCGGATAAAACCAAATTGAACCAGTTTAAACCGGATAAAATCAGATTGAACCGGTTTAAAACGGATAAAACCGGACTGAACCAGTTTAAACCCGTTTAAACCAGATAGAAACGGATAGAACCGGTTTAAACCGGATAAAGACGGACTGAACCGGTTTGAACCGGTCTAAACCGGATAGAACCGGTTTCAACCAGTTTAAACCGGATAAAACCAGATTGAACCGGTTTAAACCGGATAAAACCGGATTGAAACAGTTTAAACCCGTTTAAACCGGATAAAACCTGATTGAAGCGGTTCAAACTGGTTTAAACCGGATGAAACCGGATTAAACCGTTTTAAAGCGGTTTAAACCAGATAAAACCAGATTGAACCGCTTTAAGCCGATTAAAACCGGATTGAACTGGTTTAAACCAGTCTAAACCGGATAAAACCGGTTTAAACCGGATAAAACCAGATTGAACCGGTTTAAACCAGATAAAACCGGATTGAACTGGTTCAACTGGGTTTAAACCGGATAAAACCGGAGTGAACTGGTTTAAACTGGATAAAACAGGATTGAACCGGTTGAAACCGGATAAAACCGGATCGAAACGTTTCAAACCGGTTTTAACCAGATAAAAACGGAATGAACCGGTTTAAACCGGATAAAACCGGACTGAACCGGTTTAAACCGGATAAAACCGGATTGAACCGGTTTAAACTGGTTTCAACCGGATAGAACAGGATAGAACCGGTTTAAACTGGATAAAACCGGACTGAACCGGCTTAAACCGGTTTAAACCGGATAAAACCGGATTGAACCGGTTCAAACCGGTTTAAACCGGATAAAACCGGAATGAACAGGTTTAAACCAGTTTAAAACGGATAGAACCGGATAGAAACGGTATAAACCGGATAAAACCGGATTGAACCGGTGTAAACTGGTTGAAACTGGATAAAAACGGATTGAAAGGGTTTAAACCGGTTTAAACTGGATAAAACCGGAATGAACCAGCTTAAACAGGTCTAAACCGGATAAAGCCCGATTGAACAGTCTTAAACTGGTATAAACAGCATAGAACCAGTTTAAACCGGATAAAACGGGATTGAACAGGTTTAAACCAGTTGAAACCGGATAAAACCAGACTGAACCGGTTTAAACCGGATAAAACCGGATTGAACCGGTTTAAACCGGTTTCAACTGTATAGAACCGATAGAACTGGTTTAAACCGGATAAAACAGGATTGAACCGGTTCAAACCGGTTTAAACCGGATAAAACCGGATTGAACCGGTTTAAACTGGTTTCAACCGGATAGAACCGGATAGAACCGGTTTAAACTGGATAAAACCGGATTGGAACGGCTTAAACCGTTTTAAACCAGATAAAACCGGATTGAACTGGTTTATCCGGTTTAAACCGGATAAAACTGGAATGAACTGGTTCAAACCGGTTTAAAACGGATAGAACCGGATAGAAATGGTTTAAACCGGATAAAACCGGATTGAACTGGATTAAACCGGTTTAAAACGGATAAAACCGGTTTAAACCGGATAAAACCAAATTGAACCATTTTAAACCGGATAAAACCGGACTGAACAGGTTTAAACCGGTTTAAACCGGATAAAACCAGACTGAACCGGTTTAAACCGGATAAAACCGGATTGAACTGGTTTAATACGGTTTCAACCGGATAGAACTGGTTTAAACCGGATAAAACCTGATTGAACCGGTTTAAACCGGTTTCAAATGTATAGAACCGGATAGAACTGGCTTAAACCGGATAAAACAGGATTGAACTGGTTTAAACCGGATAAAACCGGATTGAACCGGTTTAAACTGCTTTCAATCGGATAGAACCGGATAGAACCCGTTTAAAATGGATAAAACCGGATTGAACCGGCTTAAACCGGTTTAAATCAGATAAAACCGGATTGAACCGGTTCAAACCGGTTTAAACCGGATAAAACCAGATTGAACTGGTTTAAACCGGTTTAAAACGGATAGAAGCGGATAGAAATGGTTTAAACCGGATAAAACCGGAATGAACTGGTTTAAACTGGTTTAAAACGGATAGAACCGGATAGAAACGGTTTAAACCGGATAAAACCGGATTGAACAGGATTAAACCGGTTTAAAACGGATAAAACCGGTTTAAACCGGATAAAACCAAATTGAACCAGTTTAAACCGGATAAAACCAGATTGAACCGGTTTAAAACGGATAAAACCGGATTGAACCGGTTTAAACCTGTTTAAACCAGATCAAAACCGATTGAACCGGTTTAAACCGGTTTAAACCAGATAAAACCGGTATGAACAGGCTTAAACCGGTTTAAACCGGATAGAACCGGTTTAAACCCGTTTAAAACGGATAAAACAGGATTGAACCGGTTTAAACCGGTTTAAACCGAATAAAACCGGCAGAAACCGGTTTAAACCGGATAAAACCGGATTGAACCAGCTTAAACCGGTTTAAACCGGATAAAACTGGATTGAACCGGTTTAAACCGGATAAAATTGGATTGATCCCGTTTAAACCGTTTTAAACAGGATAAAACCGGATTGAACAGTTTTATACCGGTTTAAACCGGATAAAACCGGTTTAAACGGGATAAAATCAAAATTGAACCAGTTTAAACCGAATAATACCAGATTGAACCGGTTTAAGCCGGATAAAACCGGACTGAACCGGTTTAAATCGGTTTAAACTGTATAAAACCGGATTGAACTGGATTAAACCGGTTTAAACTGGATACACCGGATTGAATCGGTTAAAACCGGTTTAAACCGGATAAACCAGATTGAACCGGTTTAAACCGGATTGAACCGGATTAAACCGGTTTCAACTGGATAGAACCGGACAGAACAGGTTTAAACCGGATAAAACCAGATTGAATCGGTTTAAACCGGTTCAAACCGGATAAAACCAGATTGAAACGGTTTAAAAGGGATAAAACAGGATTGAACTGGTTTAAACAGGATAAAACAGGATTGAACTGGTTTAAACTGGCTTCAACCGGATAGAAACGGATAGAGCCTGTTTAAACTGGATAAACCCGGATTGAACCGGCTTAAACCAGTTTAAACTGGATAAAACCGGATTGAACCGGTTCAAACCGGTTTAAACCGGATAGAACCAGTTTAAACCCGTTTAAACCGGATAAAACCGGATTGAACCGGTTTAAACCGTTTTAAACCGGATAAAACCGGATTGAACCAGCTTAACCCGGTTTAAACCGGATAAAACTGGATAGAACCGGTTTAAACCGGATAAAACCGGATTGATCCGGTTTAAACCGGTTTAAACAGGATAAAACAGGATTGAACTGGTTTATACCGGTTTAAACCGGATAAAACCGGTTTAAACGGGATAAAACCAAATTGAACCAGTTTAAACTGGATAATACCAGACTGAACCGGTTTAAGCCGGATAAAACCGGACTGAACCGGTTTAAATCGGTTTAAACCGTATAAAACCGGATTGAACCGGATTAAACCGGTTTAAACTGGATAAACCGGGTTGAATCGGTTAAAACCGGTTTAAACCGGATAAAACCGGATAGAACTGGTATAAACCGGATAAAAACGGATTGAACCAGTTTAAACCGGATAAAACCGGATTGATCCGGTTTAAACCAGTTTAAACCGGATAAAACCGGATTGAACCGGTTTAAACCGGTTTAAACCAGATAGAACCGGATAGGACCGGTTTAAAACGGGTAGAACCAGTTCAAACCGGTTTGAACCGGATAAAACCGGAATGAACTGGTTTAAACCGGTTTAAAACGGATAGAACCGGATAGAAACGGTTTAAACCGGATAAAACCGGATCGAACCGGTGGAAACCATTTGAAACCGGATAAAAATGGATTGAAAGGGTTTAAACCGGTTTAAACTGGATTAAACTGGAATGAACAGGCTTAAACAGGTCTATACTGGATAAAACTCGATTGAACAGGCTTAAACTGGTATAAAAAGTATAGAACCGGTTTAAACCGGATAAAACCGGATTGAACTGGTTTAAACCGGTTTAAACCGGATAAAACCAGACTGAAACGGTTTAAACCGGATAAAACCGGATTGAACCGGTTTAATACGGTTTCAACCGGATAGAACTGGTTTAAACCGGATAAAACCTGATTGAACCGGTTTAAACTGGTTTCAACCGGATAGAACCGGATAGAACCGGTTTAAAATGGATAAAACCGGATTGAACCGGCTTAAACCGGTTTAAATCAGATAAAACCGGATTGAACCGTTTCAAACCAGTTTAAACCGGATAAAAGCAGATTGAACTGGGTTAAACCGGATAAAACTGGATTGAACCGGCTTAAACCGGTTTAAACCGGATAAAACCGGATTTAACCGGTTCAAACCGGTTTAAACCGGATAAAACCGGAATGAACTGGTTTAAACCGGTTTAAAACGGATAGAACCGGATAGAAACAGTTTAAACCGGATAAAACCGGATTGAACTGGATTAAACCGGTTTAAAACGGATAAAACCGGTTTAAACCGGATAAAACCAAATTGAACCATTTTAAACCGGATAAAACCAGACTGAACCGGTTGAAACCGGTTTAAACCGGATAAAACCAGACTGAACCGAGTTAAACCGGATAAAACCGGATTGAACCGGTTTAATACGGTTTCAACCGGATAGAACTGGTTTAAATCGGATAAAACCTGATTGAACCGGTTTAAACCGGTTTCAAATGTATAGAACCGGATAGAACCGGTTTAAACCGGATAAAACAGGATTGAACTGGTTTAAAGCGGATAAAGACGGATTGAACCGGTTTAAACCGGTTTCAACCGGGTAAAACGAGATTGAACCGGTTTAAACCGGATAAATCCGGAATGAACTGGTTTAAACCGGAAAAAACTGGATTGAACCGGTTTAAACCGTTTTAAATCGGATAAATCCGGAATGAACTGGTTTAAACCGGTTTAAACTGGATAGAACTGCATAGAACCGATTTAAACCGGATAAAACCGGATTGAACCGGTTCAAACCGGATAATACCGGAATGAACCGGTTTAAACCGGATAAGAACGGATTGAAGCGGTTTAAACTGGTTTAAATCTGATAAAACCGGATCGATCCGGCTTAAACTGGTTTAAACCGGATAAAACTGGTTTAAACTGGATAAAACCGATTGAACCGGTTTAAACCGTTTTAAACTGGATAAAACCAGATTGAACCGGTTTAAACTGGATAAAAACGGATAGAACCGGTTTAAACCGGTTTAAACCAGATTGAACTGGATAGAATCGGTTTAAACCGGATAAAACCGGATTGAACAGGTTTAAACCGGATAAAAACGGATTGAACAGGTTTAAACCGGATAAAAACGGATTGAACCGGTTTAAACCGGCTTAACCGGATAAAACCGGATTGAACCAGATCAAACCGGTTTCAACCGGTTAGAACAGGTTTAAACCGGATAAAATCGGATTGAACCGGTTTAAACAGGATAAAACCGGATAGAACCGGTTCTAACCGGCATAAACCGGATTGAACTGGGTAGAACCGGTTTAAACGAGATAAAACCGGATTGAACTGGTTTAAACCGGTTTAAACAGGATAGAACTGGATAGAACCGGTTTAAACCGGATAAAACCGGATTGAACCAGTTTAAAGTGGTTTAAACCGGATAAAACCAGATTGAACCGGTCTGAAACCGGATAAAACCGGATAGAACCTGTTTAAACCGGATAAAACTATATTGAACCGGTTTAAACCGGTTTAAACAGGATAGAACCGGTTTAAACTGGATAAAACCGGATTGAACCGGGTTAAACCCGTTTAAACCAGATAAAACCGGATTGAACCGTTTTAAACCGGCTCAAATCAGATAAAAACGGATTGAAGCGGTTTAAACTGGTTTAAACCGGATAAAACCAGATAGAACCGGGTTAAACCGGTTTAAATCGGATAAAACCGGATTGACCCGGTTTCAACCGGTTTAAACTGGATAAAAACGGATTGAACCGGTTTAAAACGGTTTAAACCGGATAAAAACGGTTTAAACCGGATAAAACCAAATTGAACCAGTTTAAACCGGATAAAACCAGATTGAACCGGTTTAAACCAGATAAAACCGGATTGAACCATTTTAAACCGGTTTAAAACAAATAGAACCGGATAGAACCGGTTTAAAACGGATAAGACCTGATTGAAACGGTTTGAACCGGTTTAAACCGGATAAAACCGGATTGAACCGGTTTAAACTGGTTTCAACCGGATAGAACCGGATAGAACCTGTTTAAACTGTATAAAACCGGATTGAACCGGCTTAAACCGGTTTAAACCGGATAAAACCGGATTGAACCGGTTCAAACCGGTTTAAACCGGATAAAACCGGAATGAACTGGTTTAAACCGGTTTAAAACGGATAGAACCGGATAGAAACGGTATAAACTGGATAAAACCGGATTGAACCGGTGTAAACCGGTTGAAACAGGATAAAAACGGATTGAAAGGGTTTAAACCGGTATAAACTGGATAAAACCGGAATGAACCGGCTTAAACGGGTCTAAACCGGATAAAACGCGATTGAACAGGCTTAAACTGGTATAAAGAGCATAGAACCGGTTTAAACCGGATAAAACTGTATTGAACCGGTTTAAACCGGTTTAAAACGGATAAAACCAGACTGAACCGGTTTAAACCGGATAAAACCGGATTGAACCAGTTTAAACCAGTTTCAACTGTATAGAACCGGATAGAACCGGTTTAAACCGGATAAAACAGGATTGAACTGGTTTAAACCGGATAAAACAGGATTGAACAGGTTTAAACTGGTTCAAACCGGATAGAACCGGTTTAAACTGGATAAAACCGGATTGAACTGGTTTAATACGGTTTCAACCGGATAGAACTGGTTTAAACCGGATAAAACCTGATTGAACCGGTTTAAACCGGTTTCAAATGTATAGAACACGATAGAACTGGCTTAAACCGGATAAAACAGGATTGAACTGGTTTAAACCGGATAAAACCGGATTGAACCGGTTTAAACTGGTTTCAATCGGATAGAACCGGATAGAACCGGTTTAAAATGGATAAAACCGGATTGAACCGGCTTAAACCGGTTTAAACCAGATAAAACCGGATTGAACCGGTTCAAACCGGTTTAAACCGGATAAAACCAGATTGAACTGGTTTAAACCGGTTTAAAACAGATAGAACCGGATAGAAACGGTTTAAACCGGATAAAACCGGAATGAACTGGTTTAAACCGGTTTAAAACGGATAGAACCGGATAGAACCGGTTTTAACCAGATAAGAACGGATTGAACAGGTTTAAACCGGATAAAAACGGATTGAACCGGTTTAAACCGGTTTAAACCGGGTAAAACCGGATTGAACCGGTTCAAACCGGTTTAAAACGGATAGAACTGGTTTAAACCGGATAAAATCAGATTGAACCGGATAAAACCGGATAGAACCGGTTCTAACCGGTTTAAACCGGATTGAAATGGGTAGAACCGGTTTAAACCAGATAAAACCGGATTGAACTGGTTTAAACCGGTTTAAACAGGATAGAACCGGATAGAACCGTTTTAAAGCGGATAAAACCGGATTGAATCAGTTTAAAGTGGTTTAAACCGGATAAAACCAGATTGAACCGGTCTAAAACCGGATAAAACCGGATAGAACCGGTTTAAATCGGATAAAACCATATTGAACCGGTTTAAACCGGTTTAAACAGGATAGAACCGGTTTAAAATGGATAAAACCGGATTGAACCGGTTTAAACCCGTATAAACCGGAAAAAACCGGATTGAACCGTTTTAAACCGGCTGAAATCGGATAAAAACGGATTGAGGCGGTTTAAACCGGTTTCAACCGGATAAAACCAGATAGAACCAGGTTAAATCGGTTTAAACCGGTTTAAACCGGATAGAACCAGATGGAACCGGTTTAAACTGGATAAAAGCGGATTGAACCGGTTTAAGCCGGTTAAAACCGGAGAAAACCAGATGGAACCGGCTTAAACAGGTTTAAACCGGAGAAAACCGGATTGAACCGGTTGAAACCGGTTGAAATCGGATATAAACGGATTGAAGCAGTTTAAACCGGTTTAAAACTGATAAAACCGGAATGAACCGGACTAAACCGGTTTAAACCGGATACCGGTTTAAACCGGATAAAACCGGATTGAACTGGCTTAAACTGGTTTAAACCAGATAGAACCGGTTTAAACTGGATAAAACCGATTGAACCGGTTTAAACCGGTTTAAACCGGATAAAACCGGATTGAACGGGTTTTAACTGGATAAAACCGGATTGAACTGGTTTAAACCGGTTTCAACCGGATAGGACCGGATAGAACCGGTTTAAACTGGATAAAACAGGATTGAACCAGCTTAAACAGGTTTAAACCGGATGAAACAGGATTGAACCGGTTCAATCCGGTTTAAACCGGATAAAACCGGAGTGAACTGGTTTAAACCGGATAAAACCGGATTGAACTGGTTTAAACCGGATAAAACCGGATAAAACCGGTATGAACCGGCTTAAACCGGTTTAAACTGGATAGAACCGGTTTAATCTGGTATCCGGTTTAAACCGGATAAAACCGGCATGAACCGGCTCAAACCGGTTTAAACCGGATAGAACCGGTTTAAACCCGTTTAAACCGGATAAAACCGGATTGAATCGGTTTAAACCGGTTTAAACCGGATAAAACCGGATTGATCCGGTTTAAACCGGTTTAAACCGGATAGAACCGGATAGAACCGGTTTAAACCGGATAAAACTGGATAGAACCGGTTTAAACCGGATAAAACTGGATTGAACCGGTTTAAAGCGGATCAAACCGGATTGAACAGGTTTAAACCGGTTTCAACCGGATAGAACCGGATATTACCGGTTTAAACCGGATAAAACCGGATTGGAACGGCTTAAACCGGTTTAAACCGGATAAAACCGGATTGAACCGGTTCAAACCGGTTTAAACCGGATAAAACCGGAATGAACTGGTTTAAACCGGTTTAAAACGGATAGAACCGGATAGAAATGGTTTAAACCGGATAAAACCGGATTGAACTGGATTAAACCGGTTTAAAACAGATAAAACCGGTTTAAACTGGATAAAACCGAATTGAACCATTTTAAACCGGATAAAACCAGACTGAACAGGTTTAAACCGGTTTAAACCGGATAAAACCGGACTGAACCGGTTTAAACCGGATAAAACCGGATTGAACTGGTTTAATACGGTTTCAACCGGATAGAACTGGTTTAAACCGGATAAAACCTGATTGAACCGGTTTAAACCGGTTTCAAATGTATAGAACCGGATAGAACTGGCTTAAACCGGATAAAACAGGATTGAACTGGTTTAAACCGGATAAAAACGGATTGAACCGGTTTAAACTGGTTTCAATCGGATAGAACCGGATAGAACCGGTTTAAAATGGATAAAACCGGATTGAACCGGCTTAAACCGGTTTAAACCAGATAAAACCGGATTGAACCGGTTCAAACCGGTTTATACCGGATAAAACCAGATTGAACTGGTTTAAACCGGTTTAAAACGGATAGAACCGGATAGAAATGGTTTAAACCGGATAAAACCGGAATGAACTGGTTTAAACCGGTTTAAAACGGATAGAACCGGATAGAACCGGTTTTAACCAGATAAGAACGGATTGAACAGGTTTAAACCGGATAAAAACGGATTGAACCGGTTTAAACCGGTTTAAACCGGGTAAAACCGGATTGAACCGGTTCAAACCGGTTTAAAACGGATAGAACTGGTTTAAATCGGATAAAATCAGATTGAACCGGATAAAACCGGATAGAACCGGTTCTAACCGGTTTAAACCGGATTGAAATGGGTAGAACCGGTTTAAACCAGATAAAACCGGATTGAACTGGTTTAAACCGGTTTAAACAGGATAGAACCGGATAGAACCGTTTTAAAGCGGATAAAACCGGATTGAATCAGTTTAAAGTGGTTTAAACCGGATAAAACCAGATTGAACCGGTCTAAAACCGGATAAAACCGGATAGAACCGGTTTAAATTGGATAAAACCATATTGAACCGGTTTAAACCGGTTTAAACAGGATAGAACCGGTTTAAAATGGATAAAACCGGATTGAACCGGTTTAAACCCGTATAAACCGGAAAAAACCGGATTGAACCGTTTTAAACCGGCTGAAATCGGATAAAAACGGATTGAGGCGGTTTAAACCGGTTTCAACCGGATAAAACCAGATAGAACCAGGTTAAATCGGTTTAAACCGGTTTAAACCGGATAGAACCAGATGGAACCGGTTTAAACTGGATAAAAGCGGATTGAACCGGTTTAAGCCGGTTAAAACCGGAGAAAACCAGATGGAACCGGCTTAAACAGGTTTAAACCGGAGAAAACCGGATTGAACCGGTTGAAACCGGTTGAAATCGGATATAAACGGATTGAAGCAGTTTAAACCGGTTTAAAACTGATAAAACCGGAATGAACCGGCCTAAACCGGTTTAAACCGGATACTGGATTAAACCGGATAAAACCGGATTGAACTGGCTTAAACTGGTTTAAACCGGATAGAACCGGTTTAAACTGGATAAAACCGATTGAACCGGTTTAAACCGGTTTAAACCGGATAAAACCGGATTGAACGGGTTTTAACTGGATAAAACCGGATTGAACTGGTTTAAACCGGTTTCAACCGGATAGGACCGGATAGAACCGGTTTAAACTGGATAAAACAGGATTGAACCAGCTTAAACAGGTTTAAACCGGATGAAACAGGATTGAACCGGTTCAATCCGGTTTAAACCGGATAAAACCGGAGTGAACTGGTTTAAACCGGATAAAACCGGATTGAACCGGTTTAAACCGGATAAAACCGGATAAAACCGGTATGAACCGGCTTAAACCGGTTTAAACTGGATAGAACCGGTTTAATCTGGTATCCGGTTTAAACCGGATAAAACCGGCATGAACCGGCTCAAACCGGTTTAAACCGGATAGAACCGGTTTAAACCCGTTTAAACCGGATAAAACCGGATTGAACCGGTTTAAACCGGTTTAAACCGGATAAAACCGGATTGATCCGGTTTAAACCGGTTTAAACCAGATAGAACCGGATAGAACCGGTTTAAACCGGATAAAACTGGATAGAACCGGTTTAAACCGGATAAAACCGGATTGAACCGGTTTAAAGCGGATCAAACCGGATTGAACCGGTTTAAACCGGTTTCAACCGGATAGAACCAGATAGAACTGGTTTAAACTGGATAAAACCGGATTGAACCTGATTAAACCGGTCTAAAGTGGAGAAAACCGGATTGAACAGGTTTAAACCAGATAAAACCGGATTGACCCGGTTTAAACCGGTTTATAACGGATAAAACCGGATTGAACCGGTTCAATCCGGTTTAAACCGGATAAAACCAAATTGAACCAGTTTAAACCGGATAAAATCAGATTGAACCGGTTTAAAACGGATAAAACCGGATTGAACCAGTTTAAACCCGTTTAAACCAGATAGAAACGGATAGAACCGGTTTAAACCGGATAAAGACGGACTGAACCGGTTTGAACCGGTCTAAACCGGATAGAACCGGTTTCAACCAGTTTAAACCGGATAAAACCAGATTGAACCGGTTTAAACCAGATAAAACCGGATTGAAACAGTTTAAACCCGTTTAAACCGGATAAAACCTGATTGAAGCGGTTCAAACTGGTTTAAACCGGATGAAACCGGATTAAACCGTTTTAAAGCGGTTTAAACCAGATAAAACCAGATTGAACCGCTTTAAGCCGATTAAAACCGGATTGAACTGGTTTAAACCAGTCTAAACCGGATAAAACCGGTTTAAACCGGATAAAACCAGATTGAACCGGTTTAAACCAGATAAAACCGGATTGAACTGGTTGAACTGGGTTTAAACCGGATAAAACCGGAGTGAACTGGTTTAAACTGGATAAAACAGGATTGAACCGGTTGAAACCGGATAAAACCGGATCGAAACGTTTCAAACCGGTTTTAACCAGATAAAAACGGAATGAACCGGTTTAAACCGGATAAAACCGGACTGAACCGGTTTAAACCGGATAAAACCGGATTGAACCGGTTTAAACTGGTTTCAACCGGATAGAACAGGATAGAACCGGTTTAAACTGGATAAAACCGGACTGAACCGGCTTAAACCGGTTTAAACCGGATAAAACCGGATTGAACCGGTTCAAACCGGTTTAAACCGGATAAAACCGGAATGAACAGGTTTAAACCGGTTTAAAACGGATAGAACCGGATAGAAACGGTATAAACCGGATAAAACCGGATTGAACCGGTGTAAACCGGTTGAAACTGGATAAAAACGGATTGAAAGGGTTTAAACCGGTTTAAACTGGATAAAACCGGAATGAACCAGCTTAAACAGGTCTAAACCGGATAAAGCCCGATTGAACAGTCTTAAACTGGTATAAACAGCATAGAACCAGTTTAAACCGGATAAAACGGGATTGAACAGGTTTAAACCAGTTGAAACCGGATAAAACCAGACTGAACCGGTTTAAACCGGATAAAACCGGATTGAACCGGTTTAAACCGGTTTCAACTGTATAGAACCGATAGAACTGGTTTAAACCGGATAAAACAGGATTGAACCGGTTCAAACCGGTTTAAACCGGATAAAACCGGATTGAACCGGTTTAAACTGGTTTCAACCGGATAGAACCGGATAGAACCGGTTTAAACTGGATAAAACCGGATTGGAACGGCTTAAACCGGTTTAAACCAGATAAAACCGGATTGAACTGGTTTATCCGGTTTAAACCGGATAAAACTGGAATGAACTGGTTCAAACCGGTTTAAAACGGATAGAATCGGATAGAAATGGTTTAAACCGGATAAAACCGGATTGAACTGGATTAAACCGGTTTAAAACGGATAAAACCGGTTTAAACCGGATAAAACCAAATTGAACCATTTTAAACCGGATAAAACCGGACTGAACAGGTTTAAACCGGTTTAAACCGGATAAAACCAGACTGAACCGGTTTAAACCGGATAAAACCGGATTGAACTGGTTTAATACGGTTTCAACCGGATAGAACTGGTTTAAACCGGATAAAACCTGATTGAACCGGTTTAAACCGGTTTCAAATGTATAGAACCGGATAGAACTGGCTTAAACCGGATAAAACAGGATTGAACTGGTTTAAACCGGATAAAACCGGATTGAACCGGTTTAAACTGCTTTCAATCGGATAGAACCGGATAGAACCGGTTTAAAATGGATAAAACCGGATTGAACCGGCTTAAACCGGTTTAAATCAGATAAAACCGGATTGAACCGGTTCAAACCGGTTTAAACCGGATAAAACCAGATTGAACTGGTTTAAACCGGTTTAAAACGGATAGAAGCGGATAGAAATGGTTTAAACCGGATAAAACCGGAATGAACTGGTTTAAACTGGTTTAAAACGGATAGAACCGGATAGAAACGGTTTAAACCGGATAAAACCGGATTGAACAGGATTAAACCGGTTTAAAACGGATAAAACCGGTTTAAACCGGATAAAACCAAATTGAACCAGTTTAAACCGGATAAAACCAGATTGAACCGGTTTAAAACGGATAAAACCGGATTGAACCGGTTTAAACCTGTTTAAACCAGATCAAAACCGATTGAACCGGTTTAAACCGGTTTAAACCAGATAAAACCGGTATGAACAGGCTTAAACCGGTTTAAACCGGATAGAACCGGTTTAAACCCGTTTAAAACGGATAAAACAGGATTGAACCGGCTTAAACCGGTTTAAACCAGATAAAACCGGATTGAACCGGTTCAAACCGGTTTATACCGGATAAAACCAGATTGAACTGGTTTAAACCGGTTTAAAACGGATAGAACCGGATAGAAATGGTTTAAACCGGATAAAACCGGAATGAACTGGTTTAAACCGGTTTAAAACGGATAGAACCGGATAGAACCGGTTTTAACCAGATAAGAACGGATTGAACAGGTTTAAACCGGATAAAAACGGATTGAACCGGTTTAAACCGGTTTAAACCGGGTAAAACCGGATTGAACCGGTTCAAACCGGTTTAAAACGGATAGAACTGGTTTAAATCGGATAAAATCAGATTGAACCGGATAAAACCGGATAGAACCGGTTCTAACCGGTTTAAACCGGATTGAAATGGGTAGAACCGGTTTAAACCAGATAAAACCGGATTGAACTGGTTTAAACCGGTTTAAACAGGATAGAACCGGATAGAACCGTTTTAAAGCGGATAAAACCGGATTGAATCAGTTTAAAGTGGTTTAAACCGGATAAAACCAGATTGAACCGGTCTAAAACCGGATAAAACCGGATAGAACCGGTTTAAATTGGATAAAACCATATTGAACCGGTTTAAACCGGTTTAAACAGGATAGAACCGGTTTAAAATGGATAAAACCGGATTGAACCGGTTTAAACCCGTATAAACCGGAAAAAACCGGATTGAACCGTTTTAAACCGGCTGAAATCGGATAAAAACGGATTGAGGCGGTTTAAACCGGTTTCAACCGGATAAAACCAGATAGAACCAGGTTAAATCGGTTTAAACCGGTTTAAACCGGATAGAACCAGATGGAACCGGTTTAAACTGGATAAAAGCGGATTGAACCGGTTTAAGCCGGTTAAAACCGGAGAAAACCAGATGGAACCGGCTTAAACAGGTTTAAACCGGAGAAAACCGGATTGAACCGGTTGAAACCGGTTGAAATCGGATATAAACGGATTGAAGCAGTTTAAACCGGTTTAAAACTGATAAAACCGGAATGAACCGGCCTAAACCGGTTTAAACCGGATACTGGATTAAACCGGATAAAACCGGATTGAACTGGCTTAAACTGGTTTAAACCGGATAGAACCGGTTTAAACTGGATAAAACCGATTGAACCGGTTTAAACCGGTTTAAACCGGATAAAACCGGATTGAACGGGTTTTAACTGGATAAAACCGGATTGAACTGGTTTAAACCGGTTTCAACCGGATAGGACCGGATAGAACCGGTTTAAACTGGATAAAACAGGATTGAACCAGCTTAAACAGGTTTAAACCGGATGAAACAGGATTGAACCGGTTCAATCCGGTTTAAACCGGATAAAACCGGAGTGAACTGGTTTAAACCGGATAAAACCGGATTGAACCGGTTTAAACCGGATAAAACCGGATAAAACCGGTATGAACCGGCTTAAACCGGTTTAAACTGGATAGAACCGGTTTAATCTGGTATCCGGTTTAAACCGGATAAAACCGGCATGAACCGGCTCAAACCGGTTTAAACCGGATAGAACCGGTTTAAACCCGTTTAAACCGGATAAAACCGGATTGAACCGGTTTAAACCGGTTTAAACCGGATAAAACCGGATTGATCCGGTTTAAACCGGTTTAAACCAGATAGAACCGGATAGAACCGGTTTAAACCGGATAAAACTGGATAGAACCGGTTTAAACCGGATAAAACCGGATTGAACCGGTTTAAAGCGGATCAAACCGGATTGAACCGGTTTAAACCGGTTTCAACCGGATAGAACCAGATAGAACTGGTTTAAACTGGATAAAACCGGATTGAACCTGATTAAACCGGTCTAAAGTGGAGAAAACCGGATTGAACAGGTTTAAACCAGATAAAACCGGATTGACCCGGTTTAAACCGGTTTATAACGGATAAAACCGGATTGAACCGGTTCAATCCGGTTTAAACCGGATAAAACCAAATTGAACCAGTTTAAACCGGATAAAATCAGATTGAACCGGTTTAAAACGGATAAAACCGGATTGAACCAGTTTAAACCCGTTTAAACCAGATAGAAACGGATAGAACCGGTTTAAACCGGATAAAGACGGACTGAACCGGTTTGAACCGGTCTAAACCGGATAGAACCGGTTTCAACCAGTTTAAACCGGATAAAACCAGATTGAACCGGTTTAAACCAGATAAAACCGGATTGAAACAGTTTAAACCCGTTTAAACCGGATAAAACCTGATTGAAGCGGTTCAAACTGGTTTAAACCGGATGAAACCGGATTAAACCGTTTTAAAGCGGTTTAAACCAGATAAAACCAGATTGAACCGCTTTAAGCCGATTAAAACCGGATTGAACTGGTTTAAACCAGTCTAAACCGGATAAAACCGGTTTAAACCGGATAAAACCAGATTGAACCGGTTTAAACCAGATAAAACCGGATTGAACTGGTTGAACTGGGTTTAAACCGGATAAAACCGGAGTGAACTGGTTTAAACTGGATAAAACAGGATTGAACCGGTTGAAACCGGATAAAACCGGATCGAAACGTTTCAAACCGGTTTTAACCAGATAAAAACGGAATGAACCGGTTTAAACCGGATAAAACCGGACTGAACCGGTTTAAACCGGATAAAACCGGATTGAACCGGTTTAAACTGGTTTCAACCGGATAGAACAGGATAGAACCGGTTTAAACTGGATAAAACCGGACTGAACCGGCTTAAACCGGTTTAAACCGGATAAAACCGGATTGAACCGGTTCAAACCGGTTTAAACCGGATAAAACCGGAATGAACAGGTTTAAACCGGTTTAAAACGGATAGAACCGGATAGAAACGGTATAAACCGGATAAAACCGGATTGAACCGGTGTAAACCGGTTGAAACTGGATAAAAACGGATTGAAAGGGTTTAAACCGGTTTAAACTGGATAAAACCGGAATGAACCAGCTTAAACAGGTCTAAACCGGATAAAGCCCGATTGAACAGTCTTAAACTGGTATAAACAGCATAGAACCAGTTTAAACCGGATAAAACGGGATTGAACAGGTTTAAACCAGTTGAAACCGGATAAAACCAGACTGAACCGGTTTAAACCGGATAAAACCGGATTGAACCGGTTTAAACCGGTTTCAACTGTATAGAACCGATAGAACTGGTTTAAACCGGATAAAACAGGATTGAACCGGTTCAAACCGGTTTAAACCGGATAAAACCGGATTGAACCGGTTTAAACTGGTTTCAACCGGATAGAACCGGATAGAACCGGTTTAAACTGGATAAAACCGGATTGGAACGGCTTAAACCGGTTTAAACCAGATAAAACCGGATTGAACTGGTTTATCCGGTTTAAACCGGATAAAACTGGAATGAACTGGTTCAAACCGGTTTAAAACGGATAGAATCGGATAGAAATGGTTTAAACCGGATAAAACCGGATTGAACTGGATTAAACCGGTTTAAAACGGATAAAACCGGTTTAAACCGGATAAAACCAAATTGAACCATTTTAAACCGGATAAAACCGGACTGAACAGGTTTAAACCGGTTTAAACCGGATAAAACCAGACTGAACCGGTTTAAACCGGATAAAACCGGATTGAACTGGTTTAATACGGTTTCAACCGGATAGAACTGGTTTAAACCGGATAAAACCTGATTGAACCGGTTTAAACCGGTTTCAAATGTATAGAACCGGATAGAACTGGCTTAAACCGGATAAAACAGGATTGAACTGGTTTAAACCGGATAAAACCGGATTGAACCGGTTTAAACTGCTTTCAATCGGATAGAACCGGATAGAACCGGTTTAAAATGGATAAAACCGGATTGAACCGGCTTAAACCGGTTTAAATCAGATAAAACCGGATTGAACCGGTTCAAACCGGTTTAAACCGGATAAAACCAGATTGAACTGGTTTAAACCGGTTTAAAACGGATAGAAGCGGATAGAAATGGTTTAAACCGGATAAAACCGGAATGAACTGGTTTAAACTGGTTTAAAACGGATAGAACCGGATAGAAACGGTTTAAACCGGATAAAACCGGATTGAACAGGATTAAACCGGTTTAAAACGGATAAAACCGGTTTAAACCGGATAAAACCAAATTGAACCAGTTTAAACCGGATAAAACCAGATTGAACCGGTTTAAAACGGATAAAACCGGATTGAACCGGTTTAAACCTGTTTAAACCAGATCAAAACCGATTGAACCGGTTTAAACCGGTTTAAACCAGATAAAACCGGTATGAACAGGCTTAAACCGGTTTAAACCGGATAGAACCGGTTTAAACCCGTTTAAAACGGATAAAACAGGATTGAACCGGTTTAAACCGGTTTAAACCGAATAAAACCGGCAGAAACCGGTTTAAACCGGATAGAACCGGTTTAAACCCGTTTAAACCGGATAAAACCGCATTGAACCGGTTTAAATCGGTTTAAACCGGATAAAACCGGATTGAACCAGCTTAAACCGGTTTAAATCGGATAAAACTGGATTGAACCGGTTTAAACCGGATAAAATTGGATTGATCCCGTTTAAACCGTTTTAAACAGGATAAAACCGGATTGAACAGTTTTATACCGGTTTAAACTGGATAAAACCGGTTTAAACGGGATAAAATCAAAATTGAACCAGTTTAAACCGGATAATACCAGATTGAACCGGTTTAAGCCGGATAAAACCGGACTGAACCGGTTTAAATCGGTTTAAACTGTATAAAACCGGATTGAACTGGATTAAACCGGTTTAAACTGGATACACCGGATTGAATCGGTTAAAACCGGTTTAAACCGGATAAACCAGATTGAACCGGTTTAAACCGGATTGAACCGGATTAAACCGGTTTCAACTGGATAGAACCGGACAGAACAGGTTTAAACCGGATAAAACCAGATTGAATCGGTTTAAACCGGTTCAAACCGGATAAAACCAGATTGAAACGGTTTAAACCGGATTGAACCGGCTTCAACCAGATAAAACCGGAATGAACTGGTTTAAACCGGTTTAAACCGGAAAAAACGGATTGAACCGTTTTAAAGCGGATAAAACCGGATTGAACTGGTTTAAACCTGTTTAAACCAGATAAAAACCGATAGAACCGGTTTAAACTGGTTTAAACCAGATAAAACCGGTATGAACCGGCTTAAACTGGTTTAAACTGGATAGAACTGTTTTAAACCGTTATCCGGTTTAAACCGGATAAAAGTGGCATGAACCGGCTCAAACCGGTTTAAACCGGATAGAACCAGTTTAAACCGGTTTAAACCGGATAAAACCGGATTGAACCGGTTTAAACCGGTTTAAACCGGATAAAACCGGATTGAACCAGCTTAAACCGGTTTAAACAGGATACAACCGGATTGAAATGGTTTATACCGGTTTAAACCGGATAAAACCGGTTTAAACGGGATAAAACCAAATTGAACCAGTTTAAACTGGATAATACCAGACTGAACCGGTTTAAGCCGGATTAAACCGGACTGAACCGGTTTAAATCGGTTTAAACCGTATAAAACCGGATTAAACCGGTTTAAACTGGATAAACCGGATTGAATCGGTTAAAACTGGTTTAAACCGGATAAAACCGGATAGAACCGGTATAAACCGGATAGAACACGATTGAACCAGTTTAAACCGGATAAAACCTGATTGATCCGGTTTAAACCGGTTTAAACCGGATAAAACCGGATTGAACCGGTTTAAACCGGTTTAAACCGGATAGAACCGGATAGAACCGGTTTAAACCGGATAGAACCGGATAGAACCGGTTTAAACCGGATAAAACCGGATTGAACGGGTTTAAACCGGTTTAAAGCGGATAAAACCGGATTGAACCGGTTAAAACCGGATCAAACCGGATTGAACCGGTTGAAACCTGTTTCAACCGGATAGAACCGGATAGAACCGGTTTAAACTGGATAAAACCGGATTGAACTGTTTTAACCGGTTAAAACAGGATAGAACAGGATAGAACCGGTTTAAACCGATTTAAACAGGGTAGAACCGGATAGAACCGGTTTAAACTAGATAAAACCGGATTGAACCGTTTTAAACCGGATAAAACCGGATTGAACCGGTTCAAACTGGTTGAAACCGGATAAAACCGGATTAAACCGTTTTAAAGCGGTTTAAACCAGATAAAACCAGATTGAACCGGTTTAAGCCGATTAAAACCGGATTGAACTGGTTTAAACCAGTCTAAACCGGATAAAACCGGTTTAAACTGGATAAAAGCAGATTGAACCGGTTTAAACCAGACAAAACCGGATTGAACTGGTTCAACCGGGTTTAAACCGGATAAAACCGGAGTGAACTGGTTTAAACCGGATAAAACAGGATTGAACCGGTTGAAACCGGATAAAACCGGATCGAACCGTTTCATACCGGTTTAAACCAGATGTAAACGGAATGAACCAGTTTAAACCGGATAAAACCGGACTGAACCGGTTTAACCCGGATAAAACCGGATTGAACCGTTTCAAACCGGTTTTAACCAGATAAAAACGGAATGAACCGGTTTAAACCGGATAAAACCGGATTGAACCGGTTTAAACCGGATAAAACCGGATTGAACCGGTTTAAACCGGTTTCAAATGTATAGAACCGGATAGAACTGGTTTAAACCGGATAAAACAGGATTGAACTGGTTTAAACAGGATAAAACAGGATTGAACTGGTTTAAACTGGCTTCAACCGGATAGAAACGGATAGAGCCTGTTTAAACTGGATAAACCCAGATTGAACCGGCTTAAACCGGTTTAAACTGGATAAAACCGGATTGAACCGGTTCAAACCGGTTTAAACCGGATAGAACCAGTTTAAACCCGTTTAAACCGGATAAAACCGGATTGAACCGGTTTAAACCGTTTTAAACCGGATAAAACCGGATTGAACCAGCTTAACCCGGTTTAAACCGGATAAAACTGGATAGAACCGGTTTAAACCGGATAAAACCGGATTGATCCGGTTTAAACCGGTTTAAACAGGATAAAACAGGATTGAACTGGTTTATACCGGTTTAAACCGGATAAAACCGGTTTAAACGGGATAAAACCAAATTGAACCAGTTTAAACTGGATAATACCAGACTGAACCGGTTTAAGCCGGATAAAACCGGACTGAACCGGTTTAAATCGGTTTAAACCGTATAAAACCGGATTGAACCGGATTAAACTGGTTTAAACTGGATAAACCGGGTTGTATCGGTTAAAACCGGTTTAAACCGGATAAAACCGGATAGAACTGGTATAAACCGGAAAAAAACGGATTGAACCAGTTTAAACCGGATAAAACCGGATTGAACCGGTTTAATACGGTTTCAACCGGATAGAACTGGTTTAAATCGGATAAAACCTGATTGAACCGGTTTAAACCGGTTTCAAATGTATAGAACCGGATAGAACCGGTTTAAACCGGATAAAACAAGATTGAACTGGTTTAAACCGGATAAAGCCGGATTGAACCGGTTTAAACTGGTTTCAACCGGATAGAACCGGATAGAACCGGTTTAAAATGGATAAAACCGGATTGAACCGGCTTAAACCGGTTTAAATCAGATAAAACCAGATTGAACCGTTTCAAACCAGTTTAAACCGGATAAAACCAGATTGAACTGGGTTAAACCGGATAAAACTGGATTGAACCGGCTTAAACCGGTTTAAACTGGATAAACCGGGTTGAATCGGTTAAAACCGGTTTAAACCGGATAAAACCGGATAGAACTGGTATAAACCGGATAAAAACGGATTGAACCAGTTTAAACCGGATAAAACCGGATTGATCCGGTTTAAACCAGTTTAAACCGGATAAAACCGGATTGAACCGGTTTAAACCGGTTTAAACCAGATAGAACCGGATAGAACCGGTTTAAAACGGGTAGAACCGGTTCAAACCGGTTTGAACCGGATAAAACCGGAATGAACTGGTTTAAACCGGTTTAAAACGGATAGAACCGGATAGAAACGGTTTAAACCAGATAAAACCGGATCGAACCGGTGGAAACCGTTTGAAACCGGATAAAAATGGATTGAAAGGGTTTAAACCGGTTTAAACTGGATTAAACTGGAATGAACAGGCTTAAACAGGTCTATACTGGATAAAACTCGATTGAACAGGCTTAAACTGGTATAAAAAGCATAGAACCGGTTTAAACCGGATAAAACTGGATTGAACTGGTTTAAACCG
The DNA here is from genome assembly GCF_027409185.1 of Cynocephalus volans. Lineage (NCBI taxonomy): Eukaryota > Metazoa > Chordata > Mammalia > Dermoptera > Cynocephalidae > Cynocephalus > Cynocephalus volans. The sequence continues at coordinate 782,881 of NW_026902374.1, read as the reverse complement.
GTTTAAACCGGATAAAACCAGACTGAACCGGTTTAAACCGGATAAAACCGGATTGAACCGGTTTAATACGGTTTCAACCGGATAGAACTGGTTTAAACCGGATAAAACCTGATTGAACCGGTTTAAACTGGTTTCAACCGGATAGAACCGGATAGAACCGGTTTAAAATGGATAAAACCGGATTGAACCGGCTTAAACCGGTTTAAATCAGATAAAACCGGATTGAACCGTTTCAAACCAGTTTAAACCGGATAAAACCAGATTGAACTGGGTTAAACCGGATTGAACCGGCTTCAACCAGATAAAACCGGAATGAACTGGTTTAAACCGGTTTAAACCGGAAAAAACGGATTGAACCGTTTTAAAGCGGATAAAACCGGATTGAACCGGCTTAAACCGGTTTAAATCAGATAAAACCGGATTGAACCGTTTCAAACCAGTTTAAACCGGATAAAACCAGATTGAAACGGTTTAAACCGGATTGAACCGGCTTCAACCAGATAAAACCGGAATGAACTGGTTTAAACCGGTTTAAACCGGAAAAAACAGATTGAACCGTTTTAAAGCGGATAAAACCGGATTGAACTGGTTTAAACCTGTTTAAACCAGATAAAAACCGATAGAACCGGTTTAAACTGGTTTAAACCAGATAAAACCGGTATGAACCGGCTTAAACTGGTTTAAACTGGATAGAACTGTTTTAAACCGTTATCCGGTTTAAACCGGATAAAAGTGGCATGAACCGGCTCAAACCGGTTTAAACCGGATAGAACCAGTTTAAACCGGTTTAAACCGGATAAAACCGGATTGAACCGGTTTAAACCGGTTTAAACCGGATAAAACCGGATTGAACCAGCTTAAACCGGTTTAAACAGGATACAACCGGATTGAAATGGTTTATACCGGTTTAAACCGGATAAAACCGGTTTAAACGGGATAAAACCAAATTGAACCAGTTTAAACTGGATAATACCAGACTGAACCGGTTTAAGCCGGATTAAACCGGACTGAACCGGTTTAAATCGGTTTAAACCGTATAAAACCGGATTAAACCGGTTTAAACTGGATAAACCGGATTGAATCGGTTAAAACTGGTTTAAACCGGATAAAACCGGATAGAACCGGTATAAACCGGATAGAACCCGATTGAACCAGTTTAAACCGGATAAAACCTGATTGATCCGGTTTAAACCGGTTTAAACCGGATAAAACCGGATTGAACCGGTTTAAACCGGTTTAAACCGGATAGAACCGGATAGAACCGGTTTAAACCGGATAGAACCGGATAGAACCGGTTTAAACCGGATAAAACCGGATTGAACGGGTTTAAACCGGTTTAAAGCGGATAAAACCGGATTGAACCGGTTAAAACCGGATCAAACCGGATTGAACCGGTTGAAACCTGTTTCAACCGGATAGAACCGGATAGAACCGGTTTAAACTGGATAAAACCGGATTGAACTGTTTTAACCGGTTAAAACAGGATAGAACAGGATAGAACCGGTTTAAACCGATTTAAACAGGGTAGAACCGGATAGAACCGGTTTAAACTAGATAAAACCGGATTGAACCGTTTTAAACCGGATAAAACCGGATTGAACCGGTTCAAACTGGTTGAAACCGGATAAAACCGGATTAAACCGTTTTAAAGCGGTTTAAACCAGATAAAACCAGATTGAACCGGTTTAAGCCGATTAAAACCCGATTGAACTGGTTTAAACCAGTCTAAACCGGATAAAACCGGTTTAAACTGGATAAAAGCAGATTGAACCGGTTTAAACCAGACAAAACCGGATTGAACTGGTTCAACCGGGTTTAAACCGGATAAAACCGGAGTGAACTGGTTTAAACCGGATAAAACAGGATTGAACCGGTTGAAACCGGATAAAACCGGATCGAACCGTTTCATACCGGTTTAAACCAGATGTAAACGGAATGAACCAGTTTAAACCGGATAAAACCGGACTGAACCGGTTTAACCCGGATAAAACCGGATTGAACCGTTTCAAACCGGTTTTAACCAGATAAAAACGGAATGAACCGGTTTAAACCGGATAAAACCGGATTGAACCGGTTTAAACCGGATAAAACCGGATTGAACCGGTTTAAACCGGTTTCAAATGTATAGAACCGGATAGAACTGGTTTAAACCGGATAAAACAGGATTGAACTGGTTTAAACAGGATAAAACAGGATTGAACTGGTTTAAACTGGCTTCAACCGGATAGAAACGGATAGAGCCTGTTTAAACTGGATAAACCCAGATTGAACCGGCTTAAACCGGTTTAAACTGGATAAAACCGGATTGAACCGGTTCAAACCGGTTTAAACCGGATAGAACCAGTTTAAACCCGTTTAAACCGGATAAAACCGGATTGAACCGGTTTAAACCGTTTTAAACCGGATAAAACCGGATTGAACCAGCTTAACCCGGTTTAAACCGGATAAAACTGGATAGAACCGGTTTAAACCGGATAAAACCGGATTGATCCGGTTTAAACCGGTTTAAACAGGATAAAACAGGATTGAACTGGTTTATACCGGTTTAAACCGGATAAAACCGGTTTAAACGGGATAAAACCAAATTGAACCAGTTTAAACTGGATAATACCAGACTGAACCGGTTTAAGCCGGATAAAACCGGACTGAACCGGTTTAAATCGGTTTAAACCGTATAAAACCGGATTGAACCGGATTAAACTGGTTTAAACTGGATAAACCGGGTTGAATCGGTTAAAACCGGTTTAAACCGGATAAAACCGGATAGAACTGGTATAAACCGGAAAAAAACGGATTGAACCAGTTTAAACCGGATAAAACCGGATTGAACCGGTTTAATATGGTTTCAACCGGATAGAACTGGTTTAAATCGGATAAAACCTGATTGAACCGGTTTAAACCGGTTTCAAATGTATAGAACCGGATAGAACCGGTTTAAACCGGATAAAACAGGATTGAACTGGTTTAAACCGGATAAAGCCGGATTGAACCGGTTTAAACTGGTTTCAACCGGATAGAACCGGATAGAACCGGTTTAAAATGGATAAAACCGGATTGAACCGGCTTAAACCGGTTTAAATCAGATAAAACCAGATTGAACCGTTTCAAACCAGTTTAAACCGGATAAAACCAGATTGAACTGGGTTAAACCGGATAAAACTGGATTGAACCGGCTTAAACCGGTTTAAACTGGATAAACCGGGTTGAATCGGTTAAAACCGGTTTAAACCGGATAAAACCGGATAGAACTGGTATAAACCGGATAAAAACGGATTGAACCAGTTTAAACCGGATAAAACCGGATTGATCCGGTTTAAACCAGTTTAAACCGGATAAAACCGGATTGAACCGGTTTAAACCGGTTTAAACCAGATAGAACCGGATAGATCCGGTTTAAAACGGGTAGAACCGGTTCAAACCGGTTTGAACCGGATAAAACCGGAATGAACTGGTTTAAACCGGTTTAAAACGGATAGAACCGGATAGAAACGGTTTAAACCAGATAAAACCGGATCGAACCGGTGGAAACCGTTTGAAACCGGATAAAAATGGATTGAAAGGGTTTAAACCGGTTTAAACTGGATTAAACTGGAATGAACAGGCTTAAACAGGTCTATACTGGATAAAACTCGATTGAACAGGCTTAAACTGGTATAAAAAGCATAGAACCGGTTTAAACCGGATAAAACTGGATTGAACTGGTTTAAACCGGTTTAAACCGGATAAAACCAGACTGAACCGGTTTAAACCGGATAAAACCGGATTGAACCGGTTTAATACGGTTTCAACCGGATAGAACTGGTTTAAACCGGATAAAACCTGATTGAACCGGTTTAAACTGGTTTCAACCGGATAGAACCGGATAGAACCGGTTTAAAATGGATAAAACCGGATTGAACCGGCTTAAACCGGTTTAAATCAGATAAAACCGGATTGAACCGTTTCAAACCAGTTTAAACCGGATAAAACCAGATTGAACTGGGTTAAACCGGATAAAACCTGATTGAACCGGTTTAAACCGGTTTCAAATGTATAGAACCGGATAGAACCGGTTTAAACCGGATAAAACAGGATTGAACTGGTTTAAAGCGGATAAAGCCGGATTGAACCGGTTTAAACCGGTTTCAACCGGGTAAAACGAGATTGAACCGGTTTAAACCGGATAAATCCGGAATGAACTGGTTTAAACTGGAAAAAACTGGATTGAACCGGTTTAAACCGTTTTAAATCGGATAAATCCGGAATGAACTGGTTTAAACCGGTTTAAACTGGATAGAACTGCATAGAACCGATTTAAACCGGATAAAACCGGATTGAACCGGTTCAAACCGGATAATACCGGAATGAACCGGTTTAAACCGGATAAGAATGGATTGAAGCGGTTTAAACTGGTTTAAATCTGATAAAACCGGATCGATCCGGCTTAAACTGGTTTAAACCGGATAAAACTGGTTTAAACTGGATAAAACCGATTGAACCGGTTTAAACCGTTTTAAACTGGATAAAACCAGATTGAACCGGTTTAAACTGGATAAAAACGGATAGAACCGGTTTAAACCGGTTTAAACCAGATTGAACTGGATAGAATCGGTTTAAACCGGATAAAACCGGATTGAACAGGTTTAAACCGGATAAAAACGGATTGAACAGGTTTAAACCGGATAAAAACGGATTGAACCGGTTTAAACCGGCTTAACCGGATAAAACCGGATTGAACCGGATCAAACCGGTTTCAACCGGTTAGAACAGGTTTAAACCGGATAAAATCGGATTGAACCGGTTTAAACAGGATAAAACCGGATAGAACCGGTTCTAACCGGCATAAACCGGATTGAACTGGGTAGAACCGGTTTAAACGAGATAAAACCGGATTGAACTGGTTTAAACCGGTTTAAACAGGATAGAACTGGATAGAACCGGTTTAAACCGGATAAAACCGGATTGAACCAGTTTAAAGTGGTTTAAACCGGATAAAACCAGATTGAACCGGTCTGAAACCGGATAAAACCGGATAGAACCTGTTTAAACCGGATAAAACTATATTCAACCGGTTTAAACCGGTTTAAACAGGATAGAACCGGTTTAAACTGGATAAAACCGGATTGAACCGGTTTAAACCCGTTTAAACCAGATAAAACCGGATTGAACCGTTTTAAACAGGCTCAAATCGGATAAAAACGGATTGAAGCGGTTTAAACTGGTTTAAACTGGATAAAACCGGATTGAACCGGTTTAAACCCGTTTAAACCAGATAAAACCGGATTGAACCGTTTTAAACCGGCTCAAATCGGATAAAAACGGATTGAACCGGTTTAAACCGGTTTAAACAGGATAGAACCGGTTTAAACTGGATAAAAACGGATTGAACCGGTTTAAAACGGTTTAAACCGGATAAAAACGGTTTAAACCGGATAAAACCAAATTGAACCAGTTTAAACCGGATAAAACCAGATTGAACCGGTTTAAACCAGATAAAACCGGATTGAACCATTTTAAACCGGTTTAAAACAAATAGAACCGGATAGAACCGGTTTAAACCGGATAAGACCTGATTGAAACGGTTTGAACCGGTTTAAACCGGATAAAACCGGATTGAACCGGTTTAAACTGGTTTCAACCGGATAGAACCGGATAGAACCTGTTTAAACTGTATAAAACCGGATTGAACCGGCTTAAACCGGTTTAAACCGGATAAAACCGGATTGAACCGGTTCAAACCGGTTTAAACCAGATAAAACCGGAATGAACTGGTTTAAACCGGTTTAAAACGGATAGAACCGGATAGAAACGGTATAAACTGGATAAAACCGGATTGAACCGGTGTAAACCGGTTGACACAGGATAAAAAAGGATTGAAAGGGTTTAAACCGGTATAAACTGGATAAAACCGGAATGAACCGGCTTAAACGGGTCTAAACAGGATAAAACGCGATTGAACAGGCTTAAACTGGTATAAAGAGCATAGAACCGGTTTAAACCGGATAAAACTGTATTGAACCGGTTTAAACCGGTTTAAAACGGATAAAACCAGACTGAACCGGTTTAAACCGGATAAAACCGAATTGAACCGGTTTAAACCAGTTTCAACTGTATAGAACCGGATAGAACCGGTTTAAACCGGATAAAACAGGATTGAACTGGTTTAAACCGGATAAAACAGGATTGAACAGGTTTAAACTGGTTCAAACCTGATAGAACCGGTTTAAACTGGATAAAACCGGATTGAACCGGCTTAAACCGGTTTAAACCGGATAAAACCGGATTGAACCGGTTCAAACCGGTTTAAAACGGATTAAACCGGATTGAACCGGCTCAAACCGGTTTAAACCGGATAAAACCGGAGTGAACTGGTTTAAACCGGCTTAAAACGGATAGAACCGGATACAAACGGTTTAAACCGGATAAAACCGGATTGAACTGGATTAAACCGGTTCAAACCGGATAAAACCAGATTGAAACGGTTTAAACCGGATTGAACCGGCTTCAACCAGATAAACCGGATAGAACCGGTTTAAACCGGATAAAACTGGATAGAACCGGTTTAAACCGGATAAAACCGGATTGAACCGGTTTAAAGCGGATCAAACCGGATTGAACCGGTTTAAACCGGTTTCAACCGGATAGAACTGGATAGAACTGGTTTAAACTGGAGAAAACCGGATTGAACCTGATTAAACCGGTCTAAAGTGGAGCAAACCGGATTGAACAGGCTTAAACCGGATAAAACCGGATTGACCCGGTTTAAACCGGTTTATAACGGATAAAACCGGATTGAACCGGTTCAATCCGGTTTAAACCGGATAAAACCAAATTGAACCATTTTAAACCGGATAAAATCAGATTGAACCGGTTTAAAACGGATAAAACCGGATTGAACCAGTTTAAACCCGTTTAAACCAGATAGAAACGGATAGAACCGGTTTAAACCGGATAAAGACGGATTGAACCGGTTTGAACCGGTCTAAACCGGATAGAACCGGTTTCAACCAGTTTAAACCGGATAAAACCAGATTGAACCGGTTTAAACCGGATAAAACCGGATTGAAACGGTTTAAACCCGTTTAAACCGGAAAAAACCTGATTGAAGCAGTTCAAACTGGTTTAAACCGGATGAAACCGGATTAAACCGTTTTAAAGCGGTTTAAACCAGATAAAACCAGATTGAACCGCTTTAAGCCGATTAAAACCGGATTGAACTGGTTTAAACCAGTCTAAACCGGATAAAACCGGTTTAAACCGGATAAAACCAGATTGAACCGGTTTAAACCAGATAAAACCGGATTGAACTGGTTCAACTGGGTTTAAACCGGATAAAACCGGAGTGAACTGGTTTAAACTGGATAAAACAGGATTGAACCGGTTGAAACCGGATAAAACCGGATCGAAACGTTTCAAACCGGTTTTAACCAGATAAAAACGGAATGAACCGGTTTAAACCGGATAAAACCGGACTGAACCGGTTTAAACCGGATAAAACCGGATTGAACCGGTTTAAACTGGTTTCAACCGGATAGAACAGGATAGAACCGGTTTAAACTGGATAAAACCGGACTGAACCGGCTTAAACCGGTTTAAACCGGATAAAACCGGATTGAACCGGTTCAAACCGGTTTAAACCGGATAAAACCGGAATGAACAGGTTTAAACCGGTTTAAAACGGATAGAACCGGATAGAAACGGTATAAACCGGATAAAACCGGATTGAACCGGTGTAAACCGGTTGAAACTGGATAAAAACGGATTGAAAGGGTTTAAACCGGTTTAAACTGGATAAAACCGGAATGAACCAGCTTAAACAGGTCTAAACCGGATAAAGCCCGATTGAACAGTCTTAAACTGGTATAAACAGCATAGAACCAGTTTAAACCGGATAAAACGGGATTGAACAGGTTTAAACCAGTTGAAACCGGATAAAACCAGACTGAACCGGTTTAAACCGGATAAAACCGGATTGAACCGGTTTAAACCGGTTTCAACTGTATAGAACCGATAGAACTGGTTTAAACCGGATAAAACAGGATTGAACCGGTTCAAACCGGTTTAAACCGGATAAAACCGGATTGAACCGGTTTAAACTGGTTTCAACCGGATAGAACCGGATAGAACCGGTTTAAACTGGATAAAACCGGATTGGAACGGCTTAAACCGGTTTAAACCAGATAAAACCGGATTGAACTGGTTTATCCGGTTTAAACCGGATAAAACTGGAATGAACTGGTTCAAACCGGTTTAAACGGATAGAACCGGATCGAAATGGTTTAAACCGGATAAAACCGGATTGAACTGGATTAAACCGGTTTAAAACGGATAAAACCGGTTTAAACCGGATAAAACCAAATTGAACCATTTTAAAACGGATAAAACCGGACTGAACAGGTTTAAACCGGTTTAAACCGGATAAAACCAGACTGAACCGGTTTAAACCGGATAAAACCGGATTGAACTGGTTTAATACGGTTTCAACCGGATAGAACTGGTTTAAACCGGATAAAACCTGATTGAACCGGTTTAAACCGGTTTCAAATGTATAGAACCGGATAGAACTGGCTTAAACCGGATAAAACAGGATTGAACTGGTTTAAACCGGATAAAACCGGATTGAACCGGTTTAAACTGCTTTCAATCGGATAGAACCGGATAGAACCGGTTTAAAATGGATAAAACCGGATTGAAACGGCTTAAACCGGTTTAAATCAGATAAAACCGGATTGAACCGGTTCAAACCGGTTTAAACCGGATAAAACCAGATTGAACTGGTTTAAACCGGTTTAAAACGGATAGAACCGGATAGAAATGGTTTAAACCGGATAAACCGGAATGAACTGGTTTAAACTGGTTTAAAACGGATAGAACCGGATAGAAACGGTTTAAACCGGATAAAACCGGATTGAACAGGATTAAACCGGTTTAAAACGGATAAAACCGGTTTAAACCGGATAAAACCAAATTGAACCAGTTTAAACCGGATAAAACCAGATTGAACCGGTTTAAAACGGATAAAACCGGATTGAACCGGTTTAAACCTGTTTAAACCAGATCAAAACCGATTGAACCGGTTTAAACCGGTTTAAACCAGATAAAACCGGTATGAACAGGCTTAAACCGGTTTAAACCGGATAGAAACGGTTTAAACCCGTTTAAAACGGATAAAACAGGATTGAACCGGTTTAAACCGGTTTAAACCGAATAAAACCGGCAGAAACCGGTTTAAACCGGATAGAACCGGTTTAAACCCGTTTAAACCGGATAAAACCGCATTGAACCGGTTTAAACCGGTTTTAAACCGGATAAAACCGGATTGAACCAGCTTAAACCGGTTTAAACCGGATAAAACTGGATTGAACCGGTTAAAACCGGATCAAACCGGATTGAACCGGTTGAAACCTGTTTCAACGGATAGAACCGGATAGAACCGTTTTAAACTGGATAAAACCGGATTGAACTGTTTTAACCGGTTAAAACAGGATAGAACAGGATAGAACCGGTTTAAACCGATTTAAACAGGATAGAACCGGATAGAACCGGTTTAAACGAGATAAAACCGGATTGAACCGTTTTAAACCGGATAAAACCGGATTGAACCGGTTCAAACTGGTTGAAACCGGATAAAACCGGATTAAACCGTTTTAAAGCGGTTTAAACCAGATAAAACCAGATTGAACCGGTTTAAGCCGATTAAAACCGGATTGAACTGGTTTAAACCAGTCTAAACCGGATAAAACCGGTTTAAACTGGATAAAAGCAGATTGAACCGGTTTAAACCAGACAAAACCGGATTGAACTGGTTCAACCGGGTTTAAACGGATAAAACCGGAGTGAACTGGTTTAAACCGGATAAAACAGGATTGAACCGGTTGAAACCGTATAAAACCGGATCGAACCGTTTCATACCGTTTTAAACCAGATGTAAACGGAATGAACCAGTTTAAACCGGATAAAACCGGACTGAACCGGTTTAACCCGGATAAAACCGGATTGAACCGTTTCAAACCGGTTTTAACCAGATAAAAACGGAATGAACCGGTTTAAACCGGATAAAACCGGATTGAACCGGTTTAAACCGGATAAAACCGGATTGAACCGGTTTAAACCGGTTTCAAATGTATAGAACCGGATAGAACTGGTTTAAACCGGATAAAACAGGATTGAACTGGTTTAAACAGGATAAAACAGGATTGAACTGGTTTAAACTGGCTTCAACCGGATAGAAACGGATAGAGCCTGTTTAAACTGGATAAACCCAGATTGAACCGGCTTAAACCGGTTTAAACTGGATAAAACCGGATTGAACCGGTTCAAACCGGTTTTAAACCGGATAGAACCAGTTTAAACCCGTTTAAACCGGATAAAACCGGATTGAACCGGTTTAAACCGTTTTAAACCGGATAAAACCGGATTGAACCAGCTTAACCCGGTTTAAACCGGATAAAACTGGATAGAACCGGTTTAAACCGGATAAAACCGGATTGATCCGGTTTAAACCGGTTTAAACAGGATAAAACAGGATTGAACTGGTTTATACCGGTTTAAACCGGATAAAACCGGTTTAAACGGGATAAAACCAAATTGAACCAGTTTAAACTGGATAATACCAGACTGAACCGGTTTAAGCCGGATAAAACTGGACTGAACCGGTTTAAATCGGTTTAAACCGTATAAAACCGGATTGAACCGGATTAAACTGGTTTAAACTGGATAAACCGGGTTGAATCGGTTAAAACCGGTTTAAACCGGATAAAACCGGATAGAACTGGTATAAACCGGAAAAAACGGATTGAACCAGTTTAAACCGGATAAAACCGGATTGAACCGGTTTAATACGGTTTCAACCGGATAGAACTGGTTTAAATGGGATAAAACCTGATTGAACCGGTTTAAACCGGTTTCAAATGTATAGAACCGGATAGAACCGGTTTAAACCGGATAAAACAGGATTGAACTGGTTTAAACCGGATAAAGCCGGATTGAACCGGTTTAAACTGGTTTCAACCGGATAGAACCGGATAGAACCGGTTTAAAATGGATAAAACCGGATTGAACCGGCTTAAACCGGTTTAAATCAGATAAAACCAGATTGAACCGTTTCAAACCAGTTTAAACCGGATAAAACCAGATTGAACTGGGTTAAACCGGATAAAACTGGATTGAACCGGCTTAAACCGGTTTTAAACTGGATAAACCGGGTTGAATCGGTTAAAACCGGTTTAAACCGGATAAAACCGGATAGAACTGGTATAAACCGGATAAAAACGGATTGAACCAGTTTAAACCGGATAAAACCGGATTGATCCGGTTTAAACCAGTTTAAACCGGATAAAACCGGATTGAACCGGTTTAAACCGGTTTAAACCGGATAGAACCGGTTTAAAACGGGTAGAACCGGTTCAAACCAGTTTGAACCGGATAAAACCGAATGAACTGGTTTAAACCGGTTTAAAACGGATAGAACCGGATAGAAACGGTTTAAACCAGATAAAACCGGATCGAACCGGTGGAAACCGTTTGAAACCGGATAAAAATGGATTGAAAGGGTTTAAAACCGGTTTTAAACTGGATTAAACTGGAATGAACAGGCTTAAACAGGTCTATACTGGATAAAACTCGATTGAACAGGCTTAAACTGGTATAAAAAGCATAGAACCGGTTTAAACCGGATAAAACTGGATTGAACTGGTTTAAACCGGTTTAAAACGGATAAAACCAGACTGAACCGGTTTAAACCGGATAAAACCGGATTGAACCGGTTTAATACGGTTTCAACCGGATAGAACTGGTTTAAACCGGATAAAACCTGATTGAACCGGTTTAAACTGGTTTCAACCGGATAGAACCGGATAGAACCGGTTTAAAATGGATAAAACCGGATTGAACCGGCTTAAACCGGTTTAAATCAGATAAAACCGGATTGAACCGTTTCAAACCAGTTTAAACCGGATAAAACCAGATTGAACTGGGTTAAACCGGATAAAACTGGATTGAACCGGCTTAAACCGGTTTAAACCGGATAAAACCGGATTTAACCGGTTCAAACCGGTTTAAACCGGATAAAACCGGAATGAACTGGTTTAAACCGGTTTAAAACGGATAGAACCGGATAGAAACAGTTTAAACCGGATAAAACCGGATTGAACTGGATTAAACGGTTTAAAACGGATAAAACCGGTTTAAACCGGATAAAACCAAATTGAACCATTTTAAACCGGATAAAACCAGACTGAACCGGTTTTAAACCGTTTAAACCGGATAAAACCAGACTGAACCGAGGGATAAAACCGGATTGAACCGGTTTAATACGGTTTCAACCGGATAGAACTGGTTTAAATCGGATAAAACCTGATTGAACCGGTTTAAACCGGTTTCAAATGTATAGAACCGGATAGAACCGGTTTAAACCGGATAAAACAGGATTGAACTGGTTTAAAGCGGATAAAGCCGGATTGAACCGGTTTAAACCGGTTTCAACCGGGTAAAACGAGATTGAACCGGTTTAAACCGGATAAATCCGGAATGAACTGGTTTAAACCGGAAAAACTGGATTGAACCGGTTTAAACCGTTTTAAATCGGATAAATCCGGAATGAACTGGTTTAAACCGGTTTAAACTGGATAGAGCTGCATAGAACCGATTTAAACCGGATAAAACCGGATTGAACCGGTTCAAACCGGATAATACCGGAATGAACCGGTTTAAAACCGGATAAGAACGGATTGAAGCGGTTTAAACTGGTTTAAATCTGATAAAACCGGATCGATCCGGCTTAAACTGGTTTAAACCGGATAAAAACTGGTTTAAACTGGATAAAACCGATTGAACCGGTTTAAACCGTTTTAAACTGGATAAAACCAGATTGAACCGGTTTAAACTGGATAAAAACGGATAGAACCGGTTAAACCGGTTTAAACCAGATTGAACTGGATAGAATCGGTTTAAACCGGATAAAACCGGATTGAACAGGTTTAAACCGGATAAAAACGGATTGAACAGGTTTAAACCGGATAAAAACGGATTGAACCGGTTTAAACCGGCTTAACCGGATAAAACCGGATTGAACCGGATCAAACCGGTTTCAACCGGTTAGAACAGGTTTAAACCGGATAAAATCGGATTGAACCGGTTTAAACAGGATAAAACCGGATAGAACCGGTTCTAACCGGCATAAACCGGATTGAACTGGGTAGAACCGGTTTAAACGAGATAAAACCGGATTGAACTGGTTTAAACCGGTTTAAACAGGATAGAACTGGATAGAACCGGTTTAAACCGGATAAAACCGGATTGAACCAGTTTAAAGTGGTTTAAACCGGATAAAACCAGATTGAACCGGTCTGAAACCGGATAAAACCGGATAGAAACCTGTTTAAACCGGATTAAAACTATATTGAACCGGTTTAAACCGGTTTAAACAGGATAGAACCGGTTTAAACTGGATAAAACCGGATTGAACCGGTTTAAACCCGTTTAAACCAGATAAAACCGGGATTGAACCGTTTTAAACCGGCTCAAATCGGATAAAAACGGATTGAAGCGGTTTAAACTGGTTTAAACTGGATAAAACCGGATTGAACCGGTTTAAACCCGTTTAAACCAGATAAAACCGGATTGAACCGTTTTAAACCGGCTCAAATCGGATAAAAACGGATTGAACCGGTTTAAACCGGTTTAAACAGGATAGAACCGGTTTAAACTGGATAAAAACGGATTGAACCGGTTTTAAAACGGTTTAAACCGGATAAAAACGGTTTAAACCGGATAAAACCAAATTGAACCAGTTTAAACCGGATAAAACCAGATTGAACCGGTTTAAACCAGATAAAACCGGATTGAACCATTTTAAACGGTTTAAAACGGATAGAACCGGATAGAAACGGTATAAACTGGATAAAACCGGATTGAACCGGTGTAAACCGGTTGAAACAGGATAAAAACGGATTGAAAGGGTTTAAACCGGTATAAACTGGATAAAACCGGAATGAACCTGCTTAAACGGGTCTAAACCGGATAAAACGCGATTGAACAGGCTTAAACTGGTATAAAGAGCATAGAACCGGTTTAAACCGGATAAAACTGTATTGAACCGGTTTAAACCGGTTTAAAACGGATAAAACCAGACTGAACCGGTTTAAACCGGATAAAACCGGATTGAACCGGTTTAAACCAGTTTCAACTGTATAGAACCGGATAGAACCGGTTTAAACCGGATAAAACAGGATTGAACTGGTTTAAACCGGATAAAACAGGATTGAACAGGTTTAAACTGGTTCAAACCGGATAGAACCGGTTTAAACTGGATAAAACCGGATTGAACCGGCTTAAACCGGTTTAAACCGGATAAAACCGGATTGAACCGGTTTAAACCGGATAAAACCGGAGTGAACTGGTTTAAACCGGCTTAAAACGGATAGAACCGGATACAAACGGTTTAAACCGGATAAAACCGGATTGAACTGGATTAAACCGGTTCAAACCGGATAAAACCAGATTGAAACGGTTTAAACCGGATTGAACCGGCTTCAACCAGATAAACCGGATAGAACCGGTTTAAACCGGATAAAACTGGATAGAACCGGTTTAAACCGGATAAAACCGGATTGAACCGGTTTAAACCGGATCAAACCGGATTGAACCGGTTTAAACCGGTTTCAACCGGATAGAACCGGATAGAACTGGTTTAAACTGGAGAAAACCGGATTGAACCTGATTAAACCGGTCTAAAGTGGAGAAAACCGGATTGAACAGGTTTAAACCGGATAAAACCGGATTGACCCGGTTTAAACCGGTTTATAACGGATAAAACCGATTGAACCGGTTCAATCCGGTTTAAACCGGATAAAACCAAATTGAACCATTTTAAACCGGATAAAATCAGATTGAACCGGTTTAAAACGGATAAAACCGGATTGAACCAGTTTAAACCCGTTTAAACCAGATAGAAACGGATAGAACCGGTTTAAACCGGAATAAAGACGGATTGAACCGGTTTGAACCGGTCTAAACCGGATAGAACCGGTTTCAACCAGTTTAAACCGGATAAAACCAGATTGAACCGGTTTAAACCGGATAAAACCGGATTGAAACGGTTTAAACCCGTTTAAACCGGAAAAAACCTGATTGAAGCGGTTCAAACTGGTTTAAACCGGATGAAACCGGATTAAACCGTTTTAAAGCGGTTTAAACCAGATAAAACCAGATTGAACCGCTTTAAGCCGATTAAAACCGGATTGAACTGGTTTAAACCAGTCTAAACCGGATAAAACCGGTTTAAACCGGATAAAACCAGATTGAACCGGTTTAAACCAGATAAACCGGATTGAACTGGTTCAACTGGGTTTAAACCGGATAAAACCGGAGTGAACTGGTTTAAACTGGATAAAACAGGATTGAACGGTTGAAACCGGATAAAACCGGATCGAAACGTTTCAAACCGGTTTTAACCAGATAAAAACGGAATGAACCGGTTTAAACCGGATAAAACCGGACTGAACCGGTTTAAACCGGATAAAACCGGATTGAACCGGTTTAAACTGGTTTCAACCGGATAGAACAGGATAGAACCGGTTTAAACTGGATAAAACCGGACTGAAACGGCTTAAACCGGTTTAAACCGGATAAAACCGGATTGAACCGGTTCAAACCGGTTTAAACCAGATAAAACCGGAATGAACAGGTTTTAAACCGGTTTAAAACGGATAGAACCGGATAGAAACGGTATAAACCGGATAAAACCGGATTGAACCGGTGTAAACCGGTTGAAACTGGATAAAAACGGATTGAAAGGGTTTAAACCGGTTTAAACTGGATAAAACCGGAATGAACCAGCTTAAACAGGTCTAAACCGGATAAAGCCCGATTGAACAGTCTTAAACTGGTATAAACAGCATAGAACCAGTTTAAACCGGATAAAACGGGATTGAACAGGTTTAAACCAGTTGAAACCGGATAAAACCAGACTGAACCGGTTTAAACCGGATAAAACCGGATTGAACCGGTTTAAACCGGTTTCAACTGTATAGAACCGATAGAACTGGTTTAAACCGGATAAAACAGGATTGAACCGGTTCAAACCGGTTTAAACCGGATAAAACCGGATTGAACCGGTTTAAACTGGTTTCAACCGGATAGAACCGGATAGAACCGGTTTAAACTGGATAAAACCGGATTGGAACGGCTTAAACCGGTTTAAACCAGATAAAACCGGATTGAACTGGTTTATCCGGTTTAAACCGGATAAAACTGGAATGAACTGGTTCAAACCGGTTTAAAACGGATAGAACCGGATCGAAATGGTTTAAACCGGATAAAACCGGATTGAACTGGATTAAACCGGTTTAAAACGGATAAAACCGGTTTAAACCGGATAAAACCAAATTGAACCATTTTAAACCGGATAAAACCGGACTGAACAGGTTTAAACCGGTTTAAACCGGATAAAACCAGACTGAACCGGTTTAAACCGGATAAAACCGGATTGAACTGGTTTAATACGGTTTCAACCGGATAGAACTGGTTTAAACCGGATAAAACCTGATTGAACCGGTTTAAACCGGTTTCAAATGTATAGAACCGGATAGAACTGGCTTAAACCGGATAAAACAGGATTGAACTGGTTTAAACCGGATAAAACCGGATTGAACCGGTTTAAACTGCTTTCAATCGGATAGAACCGGATAGAACCGGTTTAAAATGGATAAAACCGGATTGAACCGGCTTAAACCGGTTTAAATCAGATAAAACCGGATTGAACCGGTTCAAACCGGTTTAAACCGGATAAAACCAGATTGAACTGGTTTAAACCGGTTTAAAACGGATAGAACCGGATAAAAATGGTTTAAACCGGATAAAACCGGAATGAACTGGTTTAAACAGGTTTAAAACGGATAAACCGGATAGAAACAGTTTAAACCGGATAAAACCGGATTGAACAGGATTAAACCGGTTTAAAACGGATAAAACCGGTTTAAACCGGATAAAACCAAATTGAATCAGTTTAAACCGGATAAAACCAGATTGAACCGGTTTAAAACGGATAAAACCGGATTGAACCGGTTTAAACCTGTTTAAACCAGATCAAAACCGATTGAACCGGTTTAAACCGGTTTAAACCAGATAAAACCGGTATGAACAGGCTTAAACCGGTTTAAACCGGATAGAAACGGTTTAAACCCGTTTAAAACGGATAAAACAGGATTGAACCGGTTTAAACCGGTTTAAACCAAATAAAACCGGCAGAAACCGGTTTAAACCGGATAGAACCGGTTTAAACCCGTTTAAACCGGATAAAACCGGATTGAACCGGTTTAAACCGGTTTAAACCGGATAAAACCGGATTGAACCAGCTTAAACCGGTTTAAACCGGATAAAACTGGATTGAACCGGTTTAAACCGGATAAAATTGGATTGATCCCGTTTAAACCGTTTTAAACAGGATAAAACCGGATTGAACAGTTTTATACCGGTTTAAACCGGATAAAACCGGTTTAAACGGGATAAAATCAAAATTGAACCAGTTTAAACCGGATAATACCAGATTGAACCGGTTTAAGCCGGATAAAACCGGACTGAACCGGTTTAAATCGGTTTAAACCGTATAAAACCGGATTGAACTGGATTAAACCGGTTTAAACTGGATACACCGGATTGAATCGGTTAAAACCGGTTTAAACCGGATAAAACCAGATTGAACCGGTTTAAACCGGATTGAACCGGATTAAACCGGTTTCAACTGGATAGAACTGGACAGAACCGGTTTAAACCGGATAAAACGAGATTGAATCGGTTTAAACCGGTTCAAACCGGATAAAAGCAGATTGAAACGGTTTAAACCGGATTGAACCGGCTTCAACCAGATAAAACCGGATTGAACTGGTTTAAACCTGTTTAAACCAGATAAAAACCGATAGAACCGGTTTAAACCGGTTTAAACCAGATAAAACCGGTATGAACCGGCTTAAACTGGTTTAAACTGGATAGAACTGGTTTAAACCGTTATCCGGTTTAAACCGGATAAAAGTGGCATGAACCGGCTCAAACCGGTTTAAACCGGATAGAACCAGTTTAAACCGGTTTAAACCGGATAAAACCGGATTGAACCGGTTTAAACCGGTTTAAACCGGATAAAACCGGATTGAACCAGCTTAAACCGGTTTAAACAGGATACAACCGGATTGAAATGGTTTATACCGGTTTAAACCGGATAAAACCGGTTTAAACGGGATAAAACCAAATTGAACCAGTTTAAACTGGATAATACCAGACTGAACCGGTTTAAGCCGGATTAAACCGGACTGAACCGGTTTTAATCGGTTTAAACCGTATAAAACCGGATTAAACCGGTTTAAACTGGATAAACCGGATTGAATCGGTTAAAACTGGTTTAAACCGGATAAAACCGGATAGAACCGGTATAAACCGGATAGAACCCGATTGAACCAGTTTAAACCGGATAAAACCGGATTGATCCGGTTTAAACCGGTTTAAACCGGATAAAACAGGATTGAACCGGTTTAAACCGGTTTAAACCGGATAGAACCGGATAGAACCGGTTTAAACCGGATAGAACCGGATAGAACCGGTTTAAACCGGATAAAACCGGATTGAACGGGTTTAAACCAGTTTAAAGCGGATAAAACCGGATTGAACTGGTTAAAACCGGATCAAACCGGATTGAACCGGTTGAAACCTGTTTCAACCGGATAGAACCGGATAGAACCGGTTTAAACTGGATAAAACCGGATTGAACTGTTTTAACCGGTTAAAACAGGATAGAACAGGATAGAACCGGTTTAAACCGATTTAAACAGGATAGAACCGGATAGAACCGGTTTAAACGAGATAAAACCGGATTGAACCGTTTTAAACCGGATAAAACCGGATTGAACCAGTTCAAACTGGTTGAAACCGGATAAAACCGGATTAAACCGTTTTAAAGCGGTTTAAACCAGATAAAACCAGATTGAACCGGTTTAAGCCGATTAAAACCGGATTGAACTGGTTTAAACCAGTCTAAACGGGATAAAACCGGTTTAAACTGGATAAAAGCAGATTGAACCGGTTTAAACCAGACAAAACCGGATTGAACTGGTTCAACCGGGTTTAAACCGGATAAAACCGGAGTGAACTGTTTTAAACCGGATAAAACAGGATTGAACCGGTTGAAACCGGATAAAACCGGATCGAACCGTTTCATACCGGTTTAAACCAGATGTAAACGGAATGAACCAGTTTAAACCGGATAAAACCGGACTGAACCGGTTTAACCCGGATAAAACCGGATTGAACCGTTTCAAACCGGTTTTAACCAGATAAAAACGGAATGAACCGGTTTAAACGGGATAAAACCGGATTGAACCGGTTTAAACCGGATAAAACCGGATTGAACCGGTTTAAACCGGTTTCAAATGTATAGAACCGGATAGAACTGGTTTAAACCGGATAAAACAGGATTGAACTGGTTTAAACAGGATAAAACAGGATTGAACTGGTTTAAACTGGCTTCAACCGGATAGAAACGGATAGAGCCTGTTTAAACTGGATAAACCCGGATTGAACCGGCTTAAACCGGTTTAAACTGGATAAAACCGGATTGAACCGGTTCAAACCGGTTTAAACCGGATAGAACCAGTTTAAACCCGTTTAAACCGGATGAAACCGGATTGAACCGGTTTAAACCGTTTTAAACCGGATAAAACCGGATTGAACCAGCTTAACCCGGTTTAAACCGGATAAAACTGGATAGAACCGGTTTAAACCGGATAAAACCGGATTGATCCGGTTTAAACCGGTTTAAACAGGATAAAACAGGATTGAACTGGTTTATACCGGTTTAAACCGGATAAAACCGGTTTAAACGGGATAAAACCAAATTGAACCAGTTTAAACTGGATAATACCAGACTGAACCGGTTTAAGCCGGATAAAACCGGACTGAACCGGTTTAAATCGGTTTAAACCGTATAAAACCGGATTGAACCGGATTAAACCGGTTTAAACTGGATAAACCGGGTTGAATCGGTTAAAACCGGTTTAAACCGGATAAAACCGGATAGAACTGGTATAAACCGGAAAAAAACGGATTGAACCAGTTTAAACCGGATAAAACCGGATTGAACCGGTTTAATACGGTTTCAACCGGATAGAACTGGTTGAAATCGGATAAAACCTGATTGAACCGGTTTAAACCGGTTTCAAATGTATAGAACCGGATAGAACAGGTTTAAACCGGATAAAACAGGATTGAACTGGTTTAAACCGGATAAAGCCGGATTGAACCGGTTTAAACCGGTTTCAACCGGATAGAACCGGATAGAACCGGTTTAAAATGGATAAAACCGGATTGAACCGGCTTAAACCGGTTTAAATCAGATAAAACCGGATTGAACCATTTCAAACCAGTTTAAACCGGATAAAACCAGATTGAACTGGGTTAAACCGGATAAAACTGGATTGAACCGGCTTAAACCGGTTTAAACTGGATAAACCGGGTTGAATCGGTTAAAACCGGTTTAAACCGGATAAAACCGGATAGAACTGGTATAAACCGGATAAAAACGGATTGAACCAGTTTAAACCGGATAAAACCGGATTGATCCGGTTTAAACCAGTATAAACCGGATAAAACCGGATTGAACCGGTTTAAACCGGTTTAAACCAGATAGAACCGGATAGAACCGGTTTAAAACGGGTAGAACCGGTTCAAACCGGTTTGAACCGGATAAAACCGGAATGAACTGGTTTAAACCGGTTTAAAACGGATAGAACCGGATAGAAACGGTTTAAACCAGATAAAACCGGATCGAACCGGTGGAAACCGTTTGAAACCGGATAAAAATGGATTGAAAGGGTTTAAACCGGTTTAAACTGGATTAAACTGGAATGAACAGGCTTAAACAGGTCTATACTGGATAAAACTCGATTGAACAGGCTTAAACTGGTATAAAAAGCATAGAACCGGTTTAAACCGGATAAAACCGGATTGAACTGGTTTAAACCGGTTTAAACCGGATAAAACCAGACTGAACCGGTTTAAACCGGATAAAACCGGATTGAACCGGTTTAATACGGTTTCAACCGGATAGAACTGGTTTAAACCGGATAAAACCTGATTGAACCGGTTTAAACTGGTTTCAACCGGATAGAACCGGATAGAACCGGTTTAAAATGGATAAAACCGGATTGAACCGGCTTAAACCGGTTTAAATCAGATAAAACCGGATTGAACCGTTTCAAACCAGTTTAAACCGGATAAAACCAGATTGAACTGGGTTAAACCGGATAAAACTGGATTGAACCAGCTTAAACCGGTTAAACCGGATAAAACCGGATTTAACCGGTTCAAACCGGTTTAAACCGGATAAAACCGGAATGAACTGGTTTAAACCGGTTTAAAACGGATAGAACCGGATAGAAACAGTTTAAACCGGATAAAACCGGATTGAACTGGATTAAACCGGTTTAAAACGGATAAAACCGGTTTAAACCGGATAAAACCAAATTGAACCATTTTAAACCGGATAAAACCAGACTGAACCGGTTGAAACCGGTTTAAACCGGATAAAACCAGACTGAACCGATTTAAACCGGATAAAACCGGATTGAACCGGTTTAATACGGTTTCAACCGGATAGAACTGGTTTAAATCGGATAAAACCTGATTGAACCGGTTTAAACCGGTTTCAAATGTATAGAACCGGATAGAACCGGTTTAAACCGGATAAAACAGGATTGAACTGGTTTAAAGCGGATAAAGCTGGATTGAACCGGTTTAAACCGGTTTCAACCGGGTAAAACGAGATTGAACCGGTTTAAACCGGATAAATCCGGAATGAACTGGTTTAAACCGGAAAAAACTGGATTGAACCGGTTTAAACCGTTTTAAATCGGATAAATCCGGAATGAACTGGTTTAAACCGGTTTAAACTGGATAGAACTGCATAGAACCGATTTAAACCGGATAAAACCGGATTGAACCGGTTCAAACCGGATAATACCGGAATGAACCGGTTTAAACCGGATAAGAACGGATTGAAGCGGTTTAAACTGGTTTAAATCTGATAAAACCGGATCGATCCGGCTTAAACTGGTTTAAACCGGATAAAACTGGTTTAAACTGGATAAAACCGATTGAACCGGTTTAAACCGTTTTAAACTGGATAAAACCGGATTGAACAGGTTTAAACCGGATAAAAACGGATTGAACAGGTTTAAACCGGATAAAAACGGATTGAACCGGTTTAAACCGGCTTAACCGGATAAAACCGGATTGAACCGGATCAAACCGGTTTCAACCGGTTAGAACAGGTTTAAACCGGATAAAATCGGATTGAACCGGTTTAAACAGGATAAAACCGGATAGAACCGGTTCTAACCGGCATAAACCGGATTGAACTGGGTAGAACCGGTTTAAACGAGATAAAACCGGATTGAACTGGTTTAAACCGGTTTAAACAGGATAGAACTGGATAGAACCGGTTTAAACCGGATAAAACCGGATTGAACCAGTTTAAAGTGGTTTAAACCGGATAAAACCAGATTGAACCGGTCTGAAACCGGATAAAACCGGATAGAACCTGTTTAAACCGGATAAAACTATATTGAACCGGTTTAAACCGGTTTAAACAGGATAGAACCGGTTTAAACTGGATAAAACCGGATTGAACCGGTTTAAACCCGTTTAAACCAGATAAAACCGGATTGAACCGTTTTAAACCGGCTCAAATCGGATAAAAACGGATTGAAGCGGTTTAAACTGGTTTAAACCGGATAAAACCAGATAGAACCGGGTTAAACCGGTTTAAATCGGAAAAAACCGGATTGACCCGGTTTCAACCGGTTTAAACTGGATAAAAACGGATTGAACCGGTTTAAAACGGTTTAAACCGGATAAAAACGGTTTAAACCGGATAAAACCAAATTGAACCAGTTTAAACCGGATAAAACCAGATTGAACCGGTTTAAACCAGTTAAAACCGGATTGAACCATTTTAAACCGGTTTAAAACAAATAGAACCGGATAGAACCGGTTTAAACCGGATAAGACCTGATTGAAACGGTTTGAACCGGTTTAAACCGGATAAAACCGGATTGAACCGGTTTAAACTGGTTTCAACCGGATAGAACCGGATAGAACCTGTTTAAACTGTATAAAACCGGATTGAACCGGCTTAAACCGGTTTAAACCGGATAAAACCGGATTGAACCGGTTCAAACCGGTTTAAACCGGATAAAACCGGAATGAACTAGTTTAAACCGGTTTAAAACGGATAGAACCGGATAGAAACGGTATAAACTGGATAAAACCGGATTGAACCGGTGTAAACCGGTTGAAACAGGATAAAAACGGATTGAAAGGGTTTAAACCGGTATAAACTGGATAAAACCGGAATGAACCGGCTTAAACGGGTCTAAACCGGATAAAACGCGATTGAACAGGCTTAAACTGGTATAAAGAGCATAGAACCGGTTTAAACCGGATAAAACTGTATTGAACCGGTTTAAACCGGTTTAAAACGGATAAAACCAGACTGAACCGGTTTAAACCGGATAAAACCGGATTGAACCGGTTTAAACCAGTTTCAACTGTATAGAACCGGATAGAACCGGTTTAAACAGGATAAAACAGGATTGAACTGGTTTAAACCGGATAAAACAGGATTGAACAGGTTTAAACTGGTTCAAACCGGATAGAACCGGTTTAAACTGGATAAAACCGGATTGAACCGGCTTAAACCGGTTTAAACCGGATAAAACCGGATTGAACCGGTTCAAACCGGTTTAAAACGGATTAAACCGGATTGAACCGGCTCAAACCGGTTTAAACCGGATAAAACCGGAGTGAACTGGTTTAAACCGGCTTAAAACGGATAGAACCGGATACAAACGGTTTAAACCGGATAAAACCGGATTGAACTGGATTAAACCGGTTTAAAACGGATAAAACCGATTTAAACCGGATAAAACCAAATAGAACCATTTTTAACCGGATAAAACCAGATTGAACCGGTTTAAAATGGATAAAACCGGATTGAACCAGTTTAAACCAGTTTAAACCAGATAGAAATGGATAGAACTGGTTTAAACCGGATAAAAACGGATTGAACCGGTTTGAACTGGTCTAAACCGGATAAAACCGGATTGAACTGGTTTCAACCGGTTTAAACCGGATAAAACAAGATTGAACCAGTTTAAACCGGATAAAACCGGATTGAACCAGCTTAAACTGGTTTAAACTGGATAAAACTGGATTGAACCGGTTTAAACCGGTTTAAAACGGATAAAACCAGATTGAACCGATTTAAAATGGATAAAACCGGATTGAACCAGTTTAAACCGGTTTAAACCAGATAGAAACGGATAGAACCGGTTTAAACCGGATAAAACCGGATTGAAACGGTTTGAACCGCTCTAAACCGGATAGAACCGGTTTCAACCAGTTTAAACCGGATAAAACCGGATTGAACCAGTTTAAACCGGATAAAACCGGATTGAACCGGTTTAAACCGGTTTCCAATGTATAGAACCGGATAGAACCGGTTTAAACCAGATAAAACAGGATTGAACTGGTTTAAACAGGATAAAACAGGATTGAACCGGTTTAAACTGGCTTCAACCGGATAGAAACGGATAGAGCCTGTTTAAACTGGATAAAACCGGATTGAACCGGCTTAAACCGGTTTAAACTGGATAAAACCGGATTGAACCGGTTCAAACCGGTTTAAACCGGATAGAACCAGTTTAAACCCGTTTAAACCGGATAAAACCGGATTGAACCGGTTTAAACCATTTTAAACCGGATAAAACCGGATTGAACCAGCTTAACCCGGTTTAAACCGGATAAAACTGGATTGAACCGGTTTAAACCGGATAAAACCGGATTGATCCGGTTTAAACCGGTTTAAACAGGATAAAACAGGATTGAACTGGTTTATACCGGTTTAAACCGGATAAAACCGGATTGAACAGGATTAAACCGGTTTAAAATGGATAAAACCGGTTTAAAACGGATAAAACCAAATTGAACCAGTTTAAACCGGATAAAACCAGATTGAACCGGTTTAAAACGGATAAAACCGATTGAACCGGTTTAAACCGGTTTAAACCAGATAAAACCGGTATGAACAGGCTTAAACTGGTTTAAACCGGATAGAACCGGTTTAAACCCGTTTAAAACGGATAAAACAGGATTGAACCGGTTTAAACCGGTTTAAACCGGATAAAACCGGCAGAAACCGGTTTAAACCGGATAGAACCGGTTTAAACCCGTTTAAACCGGATAAAACCGGATTGAACCGGTTTAAACCGGTTTAAACCGGATAAAACCGGATTGAACCAGCTTAAACCGGTTTAAACCGGATAAAACTGGATTGAACCCGTTTAAACTGGATAAAATTGGATTGATCCCGTTTAAACCGTTTTAAACAGGATAAAACCGGATTGAACAGTTTTATACCGGTTTAAACCGGATAAAACCGGTTTAAACGGGATAAAATCAAAATTGAACCAGTTTAAACCGGATAATACCAGATTGAACCGGTTTAAGCCGGATAAAACCGGACTGAACTGGTTTAAATCGGTTTAAACCGTATAAAACCGAATTGAACTGGATTAAACCGGTTTAAACTGGATACACCGGATTGAATCGGTTAAAACCGGTTTAAACCGGATAAAACCAGATTGAACCGGTTTAAACCGGATTGAACCGGATTAAACCGGTTTCAACTGGATAGAACCGGACAGAACCGGTTTAAACCGGATAAAACCAGATTGAATCGGTTTAAACCGGTTCAAACCGGATAAAACCAGATTGAAACGGTTTAAACCGGATTGAACCGGCTTCAACCAGATAAAACCGGAATGAACTGGTTTAAACCGGTTTAAACCGGAAAAAACGGATTGAACCGTTTTAAAGCGGATAAAACCGGATTGAACTGGTTTATACCTGTTTAAACCAGATAAAAACCGATAGAACCGGTTTAAACCGGTTTAAACCAGATAAAACCGGTATGAACCGGCTTAAACTGGTTTAAACTGGATAGAACTGGTTTAAATCGTTATCCGGTTTAAACCGGATAAAAGTGGCATGAACCGGCTCAAATCGGTTTAAACCGGATAGAACCAGTTTAAACCGGTTTAAACCGGATAAAACCGGATTGAACCGGTTTAAACCGGTTTAAACCGGATAAAAACGGATTGAACCAGCTTAAACCGGTTTAAACAGGATACAACCGGATTGAAATGGTTTATACCGGTTTAAACCGGATAAAACCGGTTTAAACGGGATAAAAACAAATTGAACCAGTTTAAACTGGAAAATACCAGACTGAACCGGTTTAAGCCGGATTAAACCGGACTGAACCGGTTTAAATCGGTTTAAACCGTATAAAACCGGATTAAACCGGTTTAAACTGGATAAACCGGATTGAATCGGTTAAAACCGGTTTAAACCGGATAAAACCGGATAGAACCGGTATAAACCGGATAGAACCTGATTGAACCAGTTTAAACCGGATAAAACCGGATTGAACCGGTTTAAACCGGTTTAAACCAGATAGAACCGGATAGAACCGGTTTAAACCGGATAGAACCGGATAGAACCGGTTTAAACCGGATAAAAACGGATTGAACGGGTTTAAACCGGTTTAAAGCGGATAAAACCGGATTGAACCGGTTAAAACCGGATCAAACCGGATTGAACCGGTTGAAACCTGTTTCAACCGGATAGAACCGGATAGAACCGGTTTAAACTGGATAAAACCGGATTGAACTGTTTTAACCGGTTAAAACAGGATAGAACAGGATAGAACCGGTTTAAACCGATTTAAACAGGATAGAACCGGATAGAACCGGTTTAAACGAGATAAAACCGGATTGAACCGTTTTAAACCGGATAAAACCGGATTGAACCGGTTCAAACTGGTTGAACCCGGATAAAACCGGATTAAACCGTTTTAAAGCGGTTTAAACCAGATAAAACCAGATTGAACCGGTTTAAGCCGATTAAAACCGGATTGAACTGGTTTAAACCAGTCTACACCGGATAAAACCGGTTTAAACTGGATAAAAGCAGATTGAACCGGTTTAAACCAGACAAAACCGGATTGAACTGGTTCAACCGGGTTTAAACCGGATAAAACCGGAGTGAACTGATTTAAACCGGATAAAACAGGATTGAACCGGTTGAAACCGGATAAAACCGGATCGATCCGTTTCATACCGGTTTAAACCAGATGTAAACGGAATGAACCAGTTTAAACCGGATAAAACCGGACTGAACCGGTTTAACCCGGATAAAACCGGATTGAACCGTTTCAAACCGGTTTTAACCAGATAAAAACGGAATGAACCGGTTTAAACCGGATAAAACCGGATTGAACCGGTTTAAACCGGATAAAACCGGATTGAACCGGTTTAAATCGGTTTCAAATGTATAGAACCGGATAGAACCGGTTTAAACCGGATAAAACAGGATTGAACTGGTTTAAACAGGATAAAACAGGATTGAACTGGTTTAAACTGGCTTCAACCGGATAGAAACGGATAGAGCCTGTTTAAACTGGATAAACCCGGATTGAACCGGCTTAAACCGGTTTAAACTGGATAAAACCGGATTGAACCGGTTCAAACTGGTTTAAACCGGATAGAACCAGTTTAAACCCGTTTAAACCGGATAAAACCGGATTGAACCGGTTTAAACCGTTTTAAACCGGATAAAACCGGATTGAACCAGCTTAACCCGGTTTAAACCGGATAAAACTGGATAGAACCGGTTTAAACCGGATAAAACCGGATTGATCCGGTTTAAACCGGTTTAAACAGGATAAAACAGGATTGAACTGGTTTATACCGGTTTAAACCGGATAAAACCGGTTTAAACGGGATAAAACCAAATTGAACCAGTTTAAACTGGATAATACCAGACTGAACCGGTTTAAGCCGGATAAAACCGGACTGAACCGGTTTAAATCGGTTTAAACCGTATAAAACCGGATTGAACCGGATTAAACCGGTTTAAACTGGATAAACCAGGTTGAATCGGTTAAAACCGGTTTAAACCGGATAAAACCGGATAGAACTGGTATAAACCGGATAAAAACGGATTGAACCAGTTTAAACCGGATAAAACCGGATTGATCCGGTTTAAACCAGTTTAAACCGGATAAAACCGGATTGAACCGGTTTAAACCGGTTTAAACCAGATAGAACCGGATAGAACCGGTTTAAAACGGGTAGAACCAGTTCAAACCGGTTTGAACCGGATAAAACCGGAATGAACTGGTTTAAACCGGTTTAAAACAGATAGAACCGGATAGAAACGGTTTAAACCGGATAAAACCGGATCGAACCGGTGGAAACCGTTTGAAACCGGATAAAAATGGATTGAAAGGGTTTAAACCGGTTTAAACTGGATTAAACTGGAATGAACAGGCTTAAACAGGTCTATACTGGATAAAACTCGATTGAACAGGCTTAAACTGGTATAAAAAGCATAGAACCGGTTTAAACCGGATAAAACCGGATTGAACTGGTTTAAACCGGTTTAAACCGGATAAAACCAGACTGAACCGGTTTAAACCGGATAAAACCGGATTGAACCGGTTTAATACGGTTTCAACCGGATAGAACTGGTTTAAACCGGATAAAACCTGATTGAACCGGTTTAAACTGGTTTCAACCGGATAGAACCGGATAGAACCGGTTTAAAATGGATAAAACCGGATTGAACCGGCTTAAACCGGTTTAAATCAGATAAAACCGGATTGAACCGTTTCAAACCAGTTTAAACCGGATAAAACCAGATTGAACTGGGTTAAACCGGATAAAACTGGATTGAACCGGCTTAAACCGGTTTAAACCGGATAAAACCGGATTTAACCGGTTCAAACCGGTTTAAACCGGATAAAACCGGAATGAACTGGTTTAAACCGGTTTAAAACGGATAGAACCGGATAGAAACAGTTTAAACCGGATAAAACCGGATTGAACTGGATTAAACCGGTTTAAAACGGATAAAACCGGTTTAAACCGGATAAAACCAAATTGAACCATTTTAAACCGGATAAAACCAGACTGAACCGGTTGAAACCGGTTTAAACCGGATAAAACCAGACTGAACCGATTTAAACCGGATAAAACCAGATTGAACCGGTTTAATACGGTTTCAACCGGATAGAACTGGTTTAAATCGGATAAAACCTGATTGAACCGGTTTAAACCGGTTTCAAATGTATAGAACCGGATAGAACCGGTTTAAACCGGATAAAACAGGATTGAACTGGTTTAAAGCGGATAAAGACGGATTGAACCGGTTTAAACCGGTTTCAACCGGGTAAAACGAGATTGAACCGGTTTAAACCGGATAAATCCGGAATGAACTGGTTTAAACCGGAAAAAACTGGATTGAACCGGTTTAAACCGTTTTAAATCGGATAAATCCGGAATGAACTGGTTTAAACCGGTTTAAACTGGATAGAACTGCATAGAACCGATTTAAACCGGATAAAACCGGATTGAACCGGTTCAAACCGGATAATACCGGAATGAACCGGTTTAAACCGGATAAGAACGGATTGAAGCGGTTTAAACTGGTTTAAATCTGATAAAACCGGATCGATCCGGCTTAAACTGGTTTAAACCGGATAAAACTGGTTTAAACTGGATAAAACCGATTGAACCGGTTTAAACCGTTTTAAACTGGATAAAACCAGATTGAACCGGTTTAAACTGGATAAAAACGGATAGAACCGGTTTAAACCGGTTTAAACCAGATTGAACTGGATAGAATCGGTTTAAACCGGATAAAACCGGATTGAACAGGTTTAAACCGGATAAAAACGGATTGAACAGGTTTAAACCGGATAAAAACGGATTGAACCGGTTTAAACCGGCTTAACCGGATAAAACCGGATTGAACCGGATCAAACCGGTTTAAACCGGTTAGAACAGGTTTAAACCGGATAAAATCGGATTGAACCGGTTTAAACAGGATAAAACCGGATAGAACCGGTTCTAACCGGCATAAACCGGATTGAACTGGGTAGAACCGGTTTAAACGAGATAAAACCGGATTGAACTGGTTTAAACCGGTTTAAACAGGATAGAACTGGATAGAACCGGTTTAAACCGGATAAAACCGGATTGAACCAGTTTAAAGTGGTTTAAACCGGATAAAACCAGATTGAACCGGTCTGAAACCGGATAAAACCGGATAGAACCTGTTTAAACCGGATAAAACTATATTGAACCGGTTTAAACCGGTTTAAACAGGATAGAACCGGTTTAAACTGGATAAAACCGGATTGAACCGGGTTAAACCCGTTTAAACCAGATAAAACCGGATTGAACCGTTTTAAACCGGCTCAAATCAGATAAAAACGGATTGAACCGGTTTAAAACGGTTTAAACCGGATAAAAACGGTTTAAACCGGATAAAACCAAATTGAACCAGTTTAAACCGGATAAAACCAGATTGAACCGGTTTAAACCAGATAAAACCGGATTGAACCATTTTAAACCGGTTTAAAACAAATAGAACCGGATAGAACCGGTTTAAAACGGATAAGACCTGATTGAAACGGTTTGAACCGGTTTAAACCGGATAAAACCGGATTGAACCGGTTTAAACTGGTTTCAACCGGATAGAACCGGATAGAACCTGTTTAAACTGTATAAAACCGGATTGAACCGGCTTAAACCGGTTTAAACCGGATAAAACCGGATTGAACCGGTTCAAACCGGTTTAAACCGGATAAAACCGGAATGAACTGGTTTAAACCGGTTTAAAACGGATAGAACCGGATAGAAACGGTATAAACTCGATAAAACCGGATTGAACCGGTGTAAACCGGTTGAAACAGGATAAAAACGGATTGAAAGGGTTTAAACCGGTATAAACTGGATAAAACCGGAATGAACCGGCTTAAACGGGTCTAAACTGGATAAAACGCGATTGAACAGGCTTAAACTGGTATAAAGAGCATAGAACCGGTTTAAACCGGATAAAACTGTATTGAACCGGTTTAAACCGGTTTAAAACGGATAAAACCAGACTGAACCGGTTTAAACCGGATAAAACCGGATTGAACCGGTTTAAACCAGTTTCAACTGTATAGAACCGGATAGAACCGGTTTAAACCGGATAAAACAGGATTGAACTGGTTTAAACCGGATAAAACAGGATTGAACAGGTTTAAACTGGTTCAAACCGGACAGAACCGGTTTAAACTGGATAAAACCGGATTGAACTGGTTTAATACGGTTTCAACCGGATAGAACTGGTTTAAACCGGATAAAACCTGATTGAACCGGTTTAAACCGGTTTCAAATGTATAGAACCGGATAGAACTGGCTTAAACCGGATAAAACAGGATTGAACTGGTTTAAACCGGATAAAACCGGATTGAACCGGTTTAAACTGGTTTCAATCGGATAGAACCGGATAGAACCGGTTTAAAATGGATAAAACCGGATTGAACCGGCTTAAACCGGTTTAAACCAGATAAAACCGGATTGAACCAGTTCAAACCGGTTTAAACCGGATAAAACCAGATTGAACTGGTTTAAACCGGTTTAAAACAGATAGAACCGGATAGAAACGGTTTAAACCGGATAAAACCGGAATGAACTGGTTTAAACCGGTTTAAAACGGATAGAACCGGATAGAACCGGTTTTAACCAGATAAGAACGGATTGAACAGGTTTAAACCGGATAAAAACGGATTGAAACGGTTTAAACCGGTTTAAACCGGGTAAAACCGGATTGAACCGGTTCAAACCGGTTTAAAACGGATAGAACTGGTTTAAACCGGATAAAATCAGATTGAACCGGATAAAACCGGATAGAACCGGTTCTAACCGGTTTAAACCGGATTGAAATGGGTAGAACCGGTTTAAACCAGATAAAACCGGATTGAACTGGTTTAAACCGGTTTAAACAGGATAGAACCGGATAGAACCGTTTTAAAGCGGATAAAACCGGATTGAATCAGTTTAAAGTGGTTTAAACCGGATAAAACCAGATTGAACCGGTCTAAAACCGGATAAAACCGGATAGAACCGGTTTAAATCGGATAAAACCATATTGATCCGGTTTAAACCGGTTTAAACAGGATAGAACCGGTTTAAAATGGATAAAACCGGATTGAACCGGTTTAAACCCGTATAAACCGGAAAAAACCGGATTGAACCGTTTTAAACCGGCTGAAATCGGATAAAAACGGATTGAGGCGGTTTAAACCGGTTTCAACCGGATAAAACCAGATAGAACCAGGTTAAATCGGTTTAAACCGGTTTAAACCGGATAGAACCAGATGGAACCGGTTTAAACTGGATAAAAGCGGATTGAACCGGTTTAAGCCGGTTAAAACCGGAGAAAACCAGATGGAACCGGCTTAAACAGGTTTAAACCGGAGAAAACCGGATTGAACCGGTTGAAACCGGTTGAAATCGGATATAAACGGATTGAAGCAGTTTAAACCGGTTTAAAACTGATAAAACCGGAATGAACCGGCCTAAACCGGTTTAAACCGGATACCGGTTTAAACCGGATAAAACCGGATTGAACTGGCTTAAACTGGTTTAAACCAGATAGAACCGGTTTAAACTGGATAAAACCGATTGAACCGGCTTAAACCGGTTTAAACCAGATAAAACCGGATTGAACCGGTTCAAACCGGTTTAAACCGGATAACACCAGATTGAACTGGTTTAAACCGGTTTAAACAGGATAGAACCGGATAGAACCGTTTTAAAGCGGATAAAACCGGATTGAATCAGTTTAAAGTGGTTTAAACCGGATAAAACCAGATTGAACCGGTCTAAAACCGGATAAAACCGGATAGAACCGGTTTAAATTGGATAAAACCATATTGAACCGGTTTAAACCGGTTTAAACAGGATAGAACCGGTTTAAAATGGATAAAACCGGATTGAACCGGTTTAAACCCGTATAAACCGGAAAAAACCGGATTGAACCGTTTTAAACCGGCTGAAATCGGATAAAAACGGATTGAGGCGGTTTAAACCGGTTTCAAATGTATAGAACCGGATAGAACTGGCTTAAACCGGATAAAACAGGATTGAACTGGTTTAAACCGGATAAAACCGGATTGAACCGGTTTAAACTGGTTTCAATCGGATAGGACCGGATAGAACCGGTTTAAACTGGATAAAACAGGATTGAACCAGCTTAAACAGGTTTAAACCGGATGAAACAGGATTGAACCGGTTCAATCCGGTTTAAACCGGATAAAACCGGAGTGAACTGGTTTAAACCGGATAAAACCGGATTGAACCGGTTTAAACCGGATAAAACCGGATAAAACCGGTATGAACCGGCTTAAACCGGTTTAAACTGGATAGAACCGGTTTAATCTGGTATCCGGTTTAAACCGGATAAAACCGGCATGAACCGGCTCAAACCGGTTTAAACCGGATAGAACCGGTTTAAACCCGTTTAAACCGGATAAAACCGGATTGAACCGGTTTAAACCGGTTTAAACCGGATAAAAACGGATTGATCCGGTTTAAACCGGTTTAAACCAGATAGAACCGGATAGAACCGGTTTAAACCGGATAAAACTGGATAGAACCGGTTTAAACCGGATAAAACCGGATGGAACCGGTTTAAAGCGGATCAAACCGGATTGAACCGGTTTAAACCTGTTTCAACCGGATAGAACCAGATAGAACTGGTTTAAACTGGATAAAACCGGATTGAACCTGATTAAACCGGTCTAAAGTGGAGAAAACCGGATTGAACAGGTTTAAACCGGATAAAACCGGATTGACCCGGTTTAAACCGGTTTATAACGGATAAAACCGGATTGAACCGGTTCAATCCGGTTTAAACCGGATAAAACCAAATTGAACCAGTTTAAACCGGATAAAATCAGATTGAACCGGTTTAAAACGGATAAAACCGGATTGAACCAGTTTAAACCCGTTTAAACCAGATAGAAACGGATAGAACCGGTTTAAACCGGATAAAGACGGACTGAACCGGTTTGAACCGGTCTAAACCGGATAGAACCGGTTTCAACCAGTTTAAACCGGATAAAACCAGATTGAACCGGTTTAAACCGGATAAAACCGGATTGAAACAGTTTAAACCCGTTTAAACCGGATAAAACCTGATTGAAGCGGTTCAAACTGGTTTAAACCGGATGAAACCGGATTAAACCGTTTTAAAGCGGTTTAAACCAGATAAAACCAGATTGAACCGCTTTAAGACGATTAAAACCGGATTGAACTGGTTTAAACCAGTCTAAACCGGATAAAACCGGTTTAAACCGGATAAAACCAGATTGAACCGGTTTAAACCAGATAAAACCGGATTGAACTGGTTCAACTGGGTTTAAACCGGATAAAACCGGAGTGAACTGGTTTAAACTGGATAAAACAGGATTGAACCGGTTGAAACCGGATAAAACCGGATCGAAACGTTTCAAACCGGTTTTAACCAGATAAAAACGGAATGAACCGGTTTAAACCGGATAAAACCGGACTGAACCGGTTTAAACCGGATAAAACCGGATTGAACCGGTTTAAACTGGTTTCAACCGGATAGAACAGGATAGAACCGGTTTAAACTGGATAAAACCGGACTGAACCGGCTTAAACCGGTTTAAACCGGATAAAACCGGATTGAACCGGTTCAAACCGGTTTAAACCGGATAAAACCGGAATGAACAGGTTTAAACCGGTTTAAAACGGATAGAACCGGATAGAAACGGTATAAACCGGATAAAACCGGATTGAACCGGTGTAAACCGGTTGAAACTGGATAAAAACGGATTGAAAGGGTTTAAACCGGTTTAAACTGGATAAAACCGGAATGAACCAGCTTAAACAGGTCTAAACCGGATAAAGCCCGATTGAACAGTCTTAAACTGGTATAAACAGCATAGAACCAGTTTAAACCGGATAAAACGGGATTGAACAGGTTTAAACCAGTTGAAACCGGATAAAACCAGACTGAACCGGTTTAAACCGGATAAAACCGGATTGAACCGGTTTAAACCGGTTTCAACTGTATAGAACCGATAGAACTGGTTTAAACCGGATAAAACAGGATTGAACCGGTTCAAACCGGTTTAAACCGGATAAAACCGGATTGAACCGGTTTAAACTGGTTTCAACCGGATAGAACCGGATAGAACCGGTTTAAACTGGATAAAACCGGATTGGAACGGCTTAAACCGGTTTAAACCAGATAAAACCGGATTGAACTGGTTTATCCGGTTTAAACCGGATAAAACTGGAATGAACTGGTTCAAACCGGTTTAAAACGGATAGAACCGGATAGAAATGGTTTAAACCGGATAAAACCGGATTGAACTGGATTAAACCGGTTTAAAACGGATAAAACCGGTTTAAACCGGATAAAACCAAATTGAACCATTTTAAACCGGATAAAACCGGACTGAACAGGTTTAAACCGGTTTAAACCGGATAAAACCAGACTGAACCGGTTTAAACCGGATAAAACCGGATTGAACTGGTTTAATACGGTTTCAACCGGATAGAACTGGTTTAAACCGGATAAAACCTGATTGAACCGGTTTAAACCGGTTTCAAATGTATAGAACCGGATAGAACTGGCTTAAACCGGATAAAACAGGATTGAACTGGTTTAAACCGGATAAAACCGGATTGAACCGGTTTAAACTGCTTTCAATCGGATAGAACCGGATAGAACCGGTTTAAAATGGATAAAACCGGATTGAACCGGCTTAAACCGGTTTAAATCAGATAAAACCGGATTGAACCGGTTCAAACCGGTTTAAACCGGATAAAACCAGATTGAACTGGTTTAAACCGGTTTAAAACGGATAGAAGCGGATAGAAATGGTTTAAACCGGATAAAACCGGAATGAACTGGTTTAAACTGGTTTAAAACGGATAGAACCGGATAGAAACGGTTTAAACCGGATAAAACCGGATTGAACAGGATTAAACCGGTTTAAAACGGATAAAACCGGTTTAAACCGGATAAAACCAAATTGAACCAGTTTAAACCGGATAAAACCAGATTGAACCGGTTTAAAACGGATAAAACCGGATTGAACCGGTTTAAACCTGTTTAAACCAGATCAAAACCGATTGAACCGGTTTAAACCGGTTTAAACCAGATAAAACCGGTATGAACAGGCTTAAACCGGTTTAAACCGGATAGAACCGGTTTAAACCCGTTTAAAACGGATAAAACAGGATTGAACCGGTTTAAACCCGTTTAAACCGGATAAAACCGGCAGAAACCGGTTTAAACCGGATAGAACCGGTTTAAACCCATTTAAACCGGATAAAACCGCATTGAACCGGTTTAAACCGGTTTAAACCGGATAAAACCGGATTGAACCAGCTTAAACCGGTTTAAACCGGATAAAACTGGATTGAACCGGTTTAAACCGGATAAAATTGGATTGATCCCGTTTAAACCGTTTTAAACAGGATAAAACCGGATTGAACAGTTTTATACCGGTTTAAACCGGATAAAACCGGTTTAAACGGGATAAAATCAAAATTGAACCAGTTTAAACCGGATAATACCAGATTGAACCGGTTTAAGCCGGATAAAACCGGACTGAACCGGTTTAAATCGGTTTAAACTGTATAAAACCGGATTGAACTGGATTAAACCGGTTTAAACTGGATACACCGGATTGAATCGGTTAAAACCGGTTTAAACCGGATAAACCAGATTGAACCGGTTTAAACCGGATTGAACCGGATTAAACCGGTTTCAACTGGATAGAACCGGACAGAACAGGTTTAAACCGGATAAAACCAGATTGAATCGGTTTAAACCGGTTCAAACCGGATAAAACCAGATTGAAACGGTTTCAACCGGATTGAACCGGCTTCAACCAGATAAAACCGGAATGAACTGGTTTAAACCGGTTTAAACCGGAAAAAACGGATTGAACCGTTTTAAAGCGGATAAAACCGGATTGAACTGGTTTAAACCTGTTTAAACCAGATAAAAACCGATAGAACCGGTTTAAACCGGTTTAAACCAGATAAAACCGGTATGAACCGGCTTAAACTGGTTTAAACTGGATAGAACTGTTTTAAACCGTTATCCGGTTTAAACCGGATAAAAGTGGCATGAACCGGCTCAAACCGGTTTAAACCGGATAGAACCAGTTTAAACCGGTTTAAACCGGATAAAACCGGATTGAACCGGTTTAAACCGGTTTAAACCGGATAAAACCGGATTGAACCAGCTTAAACCGGTTTAAACAGGATACAACCGGATTGAAATGGTTTATACCGGTTTAAACCGGATAAAACCGGTTTAAACGGGATAAAACCAAATTGAACCAGTTTAAACTGGATAATACCAGACTGAACCGGTTTAAGCCGGATTAAACCGGACTGAACCGGTTTAAATCGGTTTAAACCGTATAAAACCGGATTAAACCGGTTTAAACTGGATAAACCGGATTGAATCGGTTAAAACTGGTTTAAACCGGATAAAACCGGATAGAACCGGTATAAACCGGATAGAACCCGATTGAACCAGTTTAAACCGGATAAAACCTGATTGATCCGGTTTAAACCGGTTTAAACCGGATAAAACCGGATTGAACCGGTTTAAACCGGTTTAAACCGGATAGAACCGGATAGAACCGGTTTAAACCGGATAGAACCGGATAGAACCGGTTTAAACCGGATAAAACCGGATTGAACGGGTTTAAACCGGTTTAAAGCGGATAAAACCGGATTGAACCGGTTAAAACCGGATCAAACCGGATTGAACCGGTTGAAACCTGTTTCAACCGGATAGAACCGGATAGAACCGGTTTAAACTGGATAAAACCGGATTGAACTGTTTTAACCGGTTAAAACAGGATAGAACAGGATAGAACCGGTTTAAACCGATTTAAACAGGGTAGAACCGGATAGAACCGGTTTAAACTAGATAAAACCGGATTGAACCGTTTTAAACCGGATAAAACCGGATTGAACCGGTTCAAACTGGTTGAAACCGGATAAAACCGGATTAAACCGTTTTAAAGCGGTTTAAACCAGATAAAACCAGATTGAACCGGTTTAAGCCGATTAAAACCGGATTGAACTGGTTTAAACCAGTCTAAACCGGATAAAACCGGTTTAAACTGGATAAAAGCAGATTGAACCGGTTTAAACCAGACAAAACCGGATTGAACTGGTTCAACCGGGTTTAAACCGGATAAAACCGGAGTGAACTGGTTTAAACCGGATAAAACAGGATTGAACCGGTTGAAACCGGATAAAACCGGATCGAACCGTTTCATACCGGTTTAAACCAGATGTAAACGGAATGAACCAGTTTAAACCGGATAAAACCGGACTGAACCGGTTTAACCCGGATAAAACCGGATTGAACCGGTTTAAACCGGATAAAACCGGATTGAACCGGTTTAAACCGGATAAAACCGGATTGAACCGGTTTAAACCGGTTTCAAATGTATAGAACCGGATAGAACTGGTTTAAACCGGATAAAACAGG
Organism: Cynocephalus volans; assembly: GCF_027409185.1. Lineage (NCBI taxonomy): Eukaryota > Metazoa > Chordata > Mammalia > Dermoptera > Cynocephalidae > Cynocephalus > Cynocephalus volans. The sequence continues at coordinate 744,400 of NW_026902374.1, read as the reverse complement.
ATTGAACTGGTTTAAACAGGATAAAACAGGATTGAACTGGTTTAAACTGGCTTCAACCGGATAGAAACGGATAGAGCCTGTTTAAACTGGATAAACCCAGATTGAACCGGCTTAAACCGGTTTAAACTGGATAAAACCGGATTGAACCGGTTCAAACCGGTTTAAACCGGATAGAACCAGTTTAAACCCGTTTAAACCGGATAAAACCGGATTGAACCGGTTTAAACCGTTTTAAACTGGATAAAACCGGATTGAACCAGCTTAACCCGGTTTAAACCGGATAAAACTGGATAGAACCGGTTTAAACCGGATAAAACCGGATTGATCCGGTTTAAACCGGTTTAAACAGGATAAAACAGGATTGAACTGGTTTATACCGGTTTAAACCGGATAAAACCGGTTTAAACGGGATAAAACCAAATTGAACCAGTTTAAACTGGATAATACCAGACTGAACCGGTTTAAGCCGGATAAAAGTGGACTGAACCGGTTTAAATCGGTTTAAACCGTATAAAACCGGATTGAACCGGATTAAACTGGTTTAAACTGGATAAACCGGGTTGAATCGGTTAAAACCGGTTTAAACCGGATAATACCGGATAGAACTGGTATAAACCGGAAAAAAACGGATTGAACCAGTTTAAACCGGATAAAACCGGATTGAACCGGTTTAATACGGTTTCAACCGGATAGAACTGGTTTAAATCGGATAAAAACTGATTGAACCGGTTTAAACCGGTTTCAAATGTATAGAACCGGATAGAACCGGTTTAAACCGGATAAAACAGGATTGAACTGGTTTAAACCGGATAAAGCCGGATTGAACCGGTTTAAACTGGTTTCAACCGGATAGAACCGGATAGAACCGGTTTAAAATGGATAAAACCGGATTGAACCGGCTTAAACCGGTTTAAATCAGATAAAACCAGATTGAACCGTTTCAAACCAGTTTAAACCGGATAAAACCAGATTGAACTGGGTTAAACCGGATAAAACTGGATTGAACCGGCTTAAACCGGTTTAAACTGGATAAACCGGGTTGAATCGGTTAAAACCGGTTTAAACCGGATAAAACCGGATAGAACTGGTATAAACCGGATAAAAACGGATTGAACCAGTTTAAACCGGATAAAACCGGATTGATCCGGTTTAAACCAGTTTAAACCGGATAAAACCGGATTGAACCGGTTTAAACCGGTTTAAACCAGATAGAACCGGATAGAACCGGTTTAAAACGGGTAGAACCGGTTCAAACCGGTTTGAACCGGATAAAACCGGAATGAACTGGTTTAAACCGGTTTAAAACGGATAGAACCGGATAGAAACGGTTTAAACCAGATAAAACCGGATCGAACCGGTGGAAACCGTTTGAAACCGGATAAAAATGGATTGAAAGGGTTTAAACCGGTTTAAACTGGATTAAACTGGAATGAACAGGCTTAAACAGGTCTATACTGGATAAAACTCGATTGAACAGGCTTAAACTGGTATAAAAAGCATAGAACCGGTTTAAACCGGATAAAACTGGATTGAACTGGTTTAAACCGGTTTAAACCGGATAAAACCAGACTGAACCGGTTTAAACCGGATAAAACCGGATTGAACCGGTTTAATACGGTTTCAACCGGATAGAACTGGTTTAAACCGGATAAAACCTGATTGAACCGGTTTAAACTGGTTTCAACCGGATAGAACCGGATAGAACCGGTTTAAAATGGATAAAACCGGATTGAACCGGCTTAAACCGGTTTAAATCAGATAAAACCGGATTGAACCGTTTCAAACCAGTTTAAACCGGATAAAACCAGATTGAACTGGGTTAAACCGGATAAAACCTGATTGAACCGGTTTAAACCGGTTTCAAATGTATAGAACCGGATAGAACCGGTTTAAACCGGATAAAACAGGATTGAACTGGTTTAAAGCGGATAAAGCCGGATTGAACCGGTTTAAACCGGTTTCAACCGGGTAATACGAGATTGAACCGGTTTAAACCGGATAAATCCGGAATGAACTGGTTTAAACCGGAAAAAACTGGATTGAACCGGTTTAAACCGTTTTAAATCGGATAAATCCGGAATGAACTGGTTTAAACCGGTTTAAACTGGATAGAACTGCATAGAACCGATTTAAACCGGATAAAACCGGATTGAACCGGTTCAAACCGGATAATACCGGAATGAACCGGTTTAAACCGGATAAGAACGGATTGAAGCGGTTTAAACTGGTTTAAATCTGATAAAACCGGATCGATCCGGCTTAAACTGGTTTAAACCGGATAAAACTGGTTTAAACTGGATAAAACCGATTGAACCGGTTTAAACCGTTTTAAACTGGATAAAACCAGATTGAACCGGTTTAAACTGGATAAAAACGGATAGAACCGGTTTAAACCGGTTTAAACCAGATTGAACTGGATAGAATCGGTTTAAACCGGATAAAACCGGATTGAACAGGTTTAAACCGGATAAAAACGGATTGAACAGGTTTAAACCGGATAAAAACGGATTTAACCGGTTTAAACCGGCTTAACCGGATAAAACCGGATTGAACCGGATCAAACCGGTTTCAACCGGTTAGAACAGGTTTAAACCGGATAAAATCGGATTGAACCGGTTTAAACAGGATAAAACCGGATAGAACCGGTTCTAACCGGCATAAACCGGATTGAACTGGGTAGAACCGGTTTAAACGAGATAAAACCGGATTGAACTGGTTTAAACCGGTTTAAACAGGATAGAACTGGATAGAACCGGTTTAAACCGGATAAAACCGGATTGAACCAGTTTAAAGTGGTTTAAACCGGATAAAACCAGATTGAACCGGTCTGAAACCGGATAAAACCGGATAGAACCTGTTTAAACCGGATAAAACTATATTGAACCGGTTTAAACCGGTTTAAACAGGATAGAACCGGTTTAAACTGGATAAAACCGGATTGAACCGGTTTAAACCCGTTTAAACCAGATAAAACCGGATTGAACCGTTTTAAACCGGCTCAAATCGGATAAAAACGGATTGAAGCGGTTTAAACTGGTTTAAACTGGATAAAACCGGATTGAACCGGTTTAAACCCGTTTAAACCAGATAAAACCGGATTGAACCGTTTTAAACCGGCTCAAATCGGATAAAAACGGATTGAAACGGTTTAAACCGGTTTAAACAGGATAGAACCGGTTTAAACTGGATAAAAACGGATTGAACCGGTTTAAAACGGTTTAAACCGGATAAAAACGGTTTAAACCGGATAAAACCAAATTGAACCAGTTTAAACCGGATAAAACCAGATTGAACCGGTTTAAACCAGATAAAACCGGATTGAACCATTTTAAACCGGTTTAAAACAAATAGAACCGGATAGAACCGGTTTAAACCGGATAAGACCTGATTGAAACGGTTTGAACCGGTTTAAACCGGATAAAACCGGATTGAACCGGTTTAAACTGGTTTCAACCGGATAGAACCGGATAGAGCCTGTTTAAACTGTATAAAACCGGATTGAACCGGCTTAAACCGGTTTAAACCGGATAAAACCGGATTGAACCGGTTCAAACCGGTTTAAACCAGATAAAACCGGAATGAACTGGTTTAAACCGGTTTAAAACGGATAGAACCGGATAGAAACGGTATAAACTGGATAAAACCGGAATGAACCGGCTTAAACGGGTCTAAACAGGATAAAACGCGATTGAACAGGCTTAAACTGGTATAAAGAGCATAGAACCGGTTTAAACCGGATAAAACTGTATTGAACCGGTTTAAACCGGTTTAAAACGGATAAAACCAGACTGAACCGGTTTAAACCGGATAAAACCGGATTGAACCGGTTTAAACCAGTTTCAACTGTATAGAACCGGATAGAACCGGTTTAAACCGGATAAAACAGGATTGAACTGGTTTAAACCGGATAAAACAGGATTGAACAGGTTTAAACTGGTTCAAACCGGATAGAACCGGTTTAAACTGGATAAAACCGGATTGAACCGGCTTAAACCGGTTTAAACCGGATAAAACCGGATTGAACCGGTTCAAACCGGTTTAAAACGGATTAAACCGGATTGAACCGGCTCAAACCGGTTTAAACCGGATAAAACCGGAGTGAACTGGTTTAAACCGGCTTAAAACGGATAGAACCGGATACAAACGGTTTAAACCGGATAAAACCGGATTGAACTGGATTAAACCGGTTCAAACCGGATAAAACCAGATTGAAACGGTTTAAACCGGATTGAACCGGCTTCAACCAGATAAACCGGATAGAACCGGTTTAAACCGGATAAAACTGGATAGAACCGGTTTAAACCGGATAAAACCGGATTGAACCGGTTTAAAGCGGATCAAACCGGATTGAACCGGTTTAAACCGGTTTCAACCGGATAGAACTGGATAGAACTGGTTTAAACTGGAGAAAACCGGATTGAACCTGATTAAACCGGTCTAAAGTGGAGCAAACCGGATTGAACAGGTTTAAACCGGATAAAACCGGATTGACCCGGTTTAAACCGGTTTATAACGGATAAAACCGGATTGAACCGGTTCAATCCGGTTTAAACCGGATAAAACCAAATTGAACCATTTTAAACCGGATAAAATCAGATTGAACCGGTTTAAAACGGATAAAACCGGATTGAACCAGTTTAAACCCGTTTAAACCAGATAGAAACGGATAGAACCGGTTTAAACCGGATAAAGACGGATTGAACCGGTTTGAACCGGTCTAAACCGGATAGAACCGGTTTCAACCAGTTTAAACCGGATAAAACCAGATTGAACCGGTTTAAACCGGATAAAACCGGATTGAAACGGTTTAAACCCGTTTAAACCGGAAAAAACCTGATTGAAGCGGTTCAAACTGGTTTAAACCGGATGAAACCGGATTAAACCGTTTTAAAGCGGTTTAAACCAGATAAAACCAGATTGAACCGCTTTAAGCCGATTAAAACCGGATTGAACTGGTTTAAACCAGTCTAAACCGGATAAAACCGGTTTAAACCGGATAAAACCAGATTGAACCGGTTTAAACCAGATAAAACCGGATTGAACTGGTTCAACTGGGTTTAAACCGGATAAAACCGGAGTGAACTGGTTTAAACTGGATAAAACAGGATTGAACCGGTTGAAACCGGATAAAACCGGATCGAAACGTTTCAAACCGGTTTTAACCAGATAAAAACGGAATGAACCGGTTTAAACCGGATAAAACCGGACTGAACCGGTTTAAACCGGATAAAACCGGATTGAACCGGTTTAAACTGGTTTCAACCGGATAGAACAGGATAGAACCGGTTTAAACTGGATAAAACCGGACTGAACCGGCTTAAACCGGTTTAAACCGGATAAAACCGGATTGAACCGGTTCAAACCGGTTTAAACCGGATAAAACCGGAATGAACAGGTTTAAACCGGTTTAAAACGGATAGAACCGGATAGAAACGGTATAAACCGGATAAAACCGGATTGAACCGGTGTAAACCGGTTGAAACTGGACAAAAACGGATTGAAAGGGTTTAAACCGGTTTAAACTGGATAAAACCGGAATGAACCAGCTTAAACAGGTCTAAACCGGATAAAGCCCGATTGAACAGTCTTAAACTGGTATAAACAGCATAGAACCAGTTTAAACCGGATAAAACGGGATTGAACAGGTTTAAACCAGTTGAAACCGGATAAAACCAGACTGAACCGGTTTAAACCGGATAAAACCGGATTGAACCGGTTTAAACCGGTTTCAACTGTATAGAACCGATAGAACTGGTTTAAACCGGATAAAACAGGATTGAACCGGTTCAAACCGGTTTAAACCGGATAAAACCGGATTGAACCGGTTTAAACTGGTTTCAACCGGATAGAACCGGATAGAACCGGTTTAAACTGGATAAAACCGGATTGGAACGGCTTAAACCGGTTTAAACCAGATAAAACCGGATTGAACTGGTTTATCCGGTTTAAACCGGATAAAACTGGAATGAACTGGTTCAAACCGGTTTAAAACGGATAGAACCGGATCGAAATGGTTTAAACCGGATAAAACCGGATTGAACTGGATTAAACCGGTTTAAAACGGATAAAACCGGTTTAAACCGGATAAAACCAAATTGAACCATTTTAAACCGGATAAAACCGGACTGAACAGGTTTAAACCGGTTTAAACCGGATAAAACCAGACTGAACCGGTTTAAACCGGATAAAACCGGATTGAACTGGTTTAATACGGTTTCAACCGGATAGAACTGGTTTAAACCGGATAAAACCTGATTGAACCGGTTTAAACCGGTTTCAAATGTATAGAACCGGATAGAACTGGCTTAAACCGGATAAAACAGGATTGAACTGGTTTAAACCGGATAAAACCGGATTGAACCGGTTTAAACTGCTTTCAATCGGATAGAACCGGATAGAACCGGTTTAAAATGGATAAAACCGGATTGAACCGGCTTAAACCGGTTTAAATCAGATAAAACCGGATTGAACCGGTTCAAACCGGTTTAAACCGGATAAAACCAGATTGAACTGGTTTAAACCGGTTTAAAACGGATAGAAGCGGATAGAAATGGTTTAAACCGGATAAAACCGGAATGAACTGGTTTAAACTGGTTTAAAACGGATAGAACCGGATAGAAACGGTTTAAACCGGATAAAACCGGATTGAACAGGATTAAACCGGTTTAAAACGGATAAAACCGGTTTAAACCGGATAAAACCAAATTGAACCAGTTTAAACCGGATAAAACCAGATTGAACCGGTTTAAAACGGATAAAACCGGATTGAACCGGTTTAAACCTGTTTAAACCAGATCAAAACCGATTGAACCGGTTTAAACCGGTTTAAACCAGATAAAACCGGTATGAACAGGCTTAAACCGGTTTAAACCGGATAGAACCGGTTTAAACCCGTTTAAAACGGATAAAACAGGATTGAACCGGTTTAAACCCGTTTAAACCGGATAAAACCGGCAGAAACCGGTTTAAACCGGATAGAACCGGTTTAAACCCGTTTAAACCGGATAAAACCGCATTGAACCGGTTTAAACCGGTTTAAACCGGATAAAACCGGATTGAACCAGCTTAAACCGGTTTAAACCGGATAAAACTGGATTGAACCGGTTTAAACCGGATAAAATTGGATTGATCCCGTTTAAACCGTTTTAAACAGGATAAAACCGGATTGAACAGTTTTATACCGGTTTAAACCGGATAAAACCGGTTTAAACGGGATAAAATCAAAATTGAACCAGTTTAAACCGGATAATACCAGATTGAACCGGTTTAAGCCGGATAAAACCGGACTGAACCGGTTTAAATCGGTTTAAACCGTATAAAACCGGATTGAACTGGATTAAACCGGTTTAAACTGGATACACCGGATTGAATCGGTTAAAACCGGTTTAAACCGGATAAAACCAGATTGAACCGGTTTAAACCGGATTGAACCGGATTAAACCGGTTTCAACTGGATAGAACCGGACAGAACCGGTTTAAACCGGATAAAACCAGATTGAATCGGTTTAAACCGGTTCAAACCGGATAAAAGCAGATTGAAACGGTTTAAACCGGATTGAACCGGCTTCAACCAGATAAAACCGGATTGAACTGGTTTAAACCTGTTTAAACCAGATAAAAACCGATAGAACCGGTTTAAACCGGTTTAAACCAGATAAAACCGGTATGAACCGGCTTAAACTGGTTTAAACTGGATAGAACTGGTTTAAACCGTTATCCGGTTTAAACCGGATAAAAGTGGCATGAACCGGCTCAAACCGGTTTAAACCGGATAGAACCAGTTTAAACCGGTTTAAACCGGATAAAACCGGATTGAACCGGTTTAAACCGGTTTAAACCGGATAAAACCGGATTGAACCAGCTTAAACCGGTTTAAACAGGATACAACCGGATTGAAATGGTTTATACCGGTTTAAACCGGATAAAACCGGTTTAAACGGGATAAAACCAAATTGAACCAGTTTAAACTGGATAATACCAGACTGAACCGGTTTAAGCCAGATTAAACCGGACTGAACCGGTTTAAATCGGTTTAAACCGTATAAAACCGGATTAAACCGGTTTAAACTGGATAAACCGGATTGAATCGGTTAAAACTGGTTTAAACCGGATAAAACCGGATAGAACCGGTATAAACCGGATAGAACCCGATTGAACCAGTTTAAACCGGATAAAACCGGATTGATCCGGTTTAAACCGGTTTAAACCGGATAAAACAGGATTGAACCGGTTTAAACCGGTTTAAACCGGATAGAACCGGATAGAACCGGTTTAAACCGGATAGAACCGGATAGAACCGGTTTAAACCGGATAAAACCGGATTGAACGGGTTTAAACCGGTTTAAAGCGGATAAAACCGGATTGAACCGGTTAAAACCGGATCAAACCGGATTGAACCGGTTGAAACCTGTTTCAACCGGATAGAACCGGATAGAACCGGTTTAAACTGGATAAAACCGGATTGAACTGTTTTAACCGGTTAAAACAGGATAGAACAGGATAGAACCGGTTTAAACCGATTTAAACAGGGTAGAACCGGATAGAACCGGTTTAAACTAGATAAAACCGGATTGAACCGTTTTAAACCGGATAAAACCGGATTGAACCGGTTCAAACTGGTTGAAAACGGATAAAACCGGATTAAACCGTTTTAAAGCGGTTTAAACCAGATAAAACCAGATTGAACCGGTTTAAGCCGATTAAAACCGGATTGAACTGGTTTAAACCAGTCTAAACCGGATAAAACCGGTTTAAACTGGATAAAAGCAGATTGAACCGGTTTAAACCAGACAAAACCGGATTGAACTGGTTCAACCGGGTTTAAACCGGATAAAACCGGAGTGAACTGGTTTAAACCGGATAAAACAGGATTGAACCGGTTGAAACCGGATAAAACCGGATCGAACCGTTTCATACCGGTTTAAACCAGATGTAAACGGAATGAACCAGTTTAAACCGGATAAAACCGGACTGAACCGGTTTAACCCGGATAAAACCGGATTGAACCGGTTTAAACCGGATAAAACCGGATTGAACCGGTTTAAACCGGATAAAACCGGATTGAACCGGTTTAAACCGGTTTCAAATGTATAGAACCGGATAGAACTGGTTTAAACCGGATAAAACAGGATTGAACTGGTTTAAACAGGATAAAACAGGATTGAACTGGTTTAAACTGGCTTCAACCGGATAGAAACGGATAGAGCCTGTTTAAACTGGATAAACCCAGATTGAACCGGCTTAAACCGGTTTAAACTGGATAAAACCGGATTGAACCGGTTCAAACCGGTTTAAACCGGATAGAACCAGTTTAAACCCGTTTAAACCGGATAAAACCGGATTGAACCGGTTTAAACCGTTTTAAACCGGATAAAACCGGATTGAACCAGCTTAACCCGGTTTAAACCGGATAAAACTGGATAGAACCGGTTTAAACCGGATAAAACCGGATTGATCCGGTTTAAACCGGTTTAAACAGGATAAAACAGGATTGAACTGGTTTATACCGGTTTAAACCGGATAAAACCGGTTTAAACGGGATAAAACCAAATTGAACCAGTTTAAACTGGATAATACCAGACTGAACCGGTTTAAGCCGGATAAAACCGGACTGAACCGGTTTAAATCGGTTTAAACCGTATAAAACCGGATTGAACCGGATTAAACTGGTTTAAACTGGATAAACCGGGTTGAATCGGTTAAAACCGGTTTAAACCGGATAAAACCGGATAGAACTGGTATAAACCGGAAAAAAACGGATTGAACCAGTTTAAACCGGATAAAACCGGATTGAACCGGTTTAATACGGTTTCAACCGGATAGAACTGGTTTAAATCGGATAAAACCTGATTGAACCGGTTTAAACCGGTTTCAAATGTATAGAACCGGATAGAACCGGTTTAAACCGGATAAAACAGGATTGAACTGGTTTAAACCGGATAAAGCCGGATTGAACCGGTTTAAACTGGTTTCAACCGGATAGAACCGGATAGAACCGGTTTAAAATGGATAAAACCGGATTGAACCGGCTTAAACCGGTTTAAATCAGATAAAACCAGATTGAACCGTTTCAAACCAGTTTAAACCGGATAAAACCAGATTGAACTGGGTTAAACCGGATAAAACTGGATTGAACCGGCTTAAACCGGTTTAAACTGGATAAACCGGGTTGAATCGGTTAAAACCGGTTTAAACCGGATAAAACCGGATAGAACTGGTATAAACCGGATAAAAACGGATTGAACCAGTTTAAACCGGATAAAACCGGATTGATCCGGTTTAAACCAGTTTAAACCGGATAAAACCGGATTGAACCGGTTTAAACCGGTTTAAACCAGATAGAACCGGATAGAACCGGTTTAAAACGGGTAGAACCGGTTCAAACCGGTTTGAACCGGATAAAACCGGAATGAACTGGTTTAAACCGGTTTAAAACGGATAGAACCGGATAGAAACGGTTTAAACCAGATAAAACCGGATCGAACCGGTGGAAACCGTTTGAAACCGGATAAAAATGGATTGAAAGGGTTTAAACCGGTTTAAACTGGATTAAACTGGAATGAACAGGCTTAAACAGGTCTATACTGGATAAAACTCGATTGAACAGGCTTAAACTGGTATAAAAAGCATAGAACCGGTTTAAACCGGATAAAACTGGATTGAACTGGTTTAAACCGGTTTAAACCGGATAAAACCAGACTGAACCGGTTTAAACCGGATAAAACCGGATTGAACCGGTTTAATACGGTTTCAACCGGATAGAACTGGTTTAAACCGGATAAAACCTGATTGAACCGGTTTAAACTGGTTTCAACCGGATAGAACCGGATAGAACCGGTTTAAAATGGATAAAACCGGATTGAACCGGCTTAAACCGGTTTAAATCAGATAAAACCGGATTGAACCGTTTCAAACCAGTTTAAACCGGATAAAACCAGATTGAACTGGGTTAAACCGGATAAAACCTGATTGAACCGGTTTAAACCGGTTTCAAATGTATAGAACCGGATAGAACCGGTTTAAACCGGATAAAACAGGATTGAACTGGTTTAAAGCGGATAAAGCCGGATTGAACCGGTTTAAACCGGTTTCAACCGGGTAATACGAGATTGAACCGGTTTAAACCGGATAAATCCGGAATGAACTGGTTTAAACCGGAAAAAACTGGATTGAACCGGTTTAAACCGTTTTAAATCGGATAAATCCGGAATGAACTGGTTTAAACCGGTTTAAACTGGATAGAACTGCATAGAACCGATTTAAACCGGATAAAACCGGATTGAACCGGTTCAAACCGGATAATACCGGAATGAACCGGTTTAAACCGGATAAGAACGGATTGAAGCGGTTTAAACTGGTTTAAATCTGATAAAACCGGATCGATCCGGCTTAAACTGGTTTAAACCGGATAAAACTGGTTTAAACTGGATAAAACCGATTGAACCGGTTTAAACCGTTTTAAACTGGATAAAACCAGATTGAACCGGTTTAAACTGGATAAAAACGGATAGAACCGGTTTAAACCGGTTTAAACCAGATTGAACTGGATAGAATCGGTTTAAACCGGATAAAACCGGATTGAACAGGTTTAAACCGGATAAAAACGGATTGAACAGGTTTAAACCGGATAAAAACGGATTGAACCGGTTTAAACCGGCTTAACCGGATAAAACCGGATTGAACCGGATCAAACCGGTTTCAACCGGTTAGAACAGGTTTAAACCGGATAAAATCGGATTGAACCGGTTTAAACAGGATAAAACCGGATAGAACCGGTTCTAACCGGCATAAACCGGATTGAACTGGGTAGAACCGGTTTAAACGAGATAAAACCGGATTGAACTGGTTTAAACCGGTTTAAACAGGATAGAACTGGATAGAACCGGTTTAAACCGGATAAAACCGGATTGAACCAGTTTAAAGTGGTTTAAACTGGATAAAACCAGATTGAACCGGTCTGAAACCGGATAAAACCGGATAGAACCTGTTTAAACCGGATAAAACTATATTGAACCGGTTTAAACCGGTTTAAACAGGATAGAACCGGTTTAAACTGGATAAAACCGGATTGAACCGGTTTAAACCCGTTTAAACCAGATAAAACCAGATTGAACCGTTTTAAACCGGCTCAAATCGGATAAAAACGGATTGAAGCGGTTTAAACTGGTTTAAACTGGATAAAACCGGATTGAACCGGTTTAAACCCGTTTAAACCAGATAAAACCGGATTGAACCGTTTTAAACCGGCTCAAATCGGATAAAAACGGATTGAACCGGTTTAAACCGGTTTAAACAGGATAGAACCGGTTTAAACTGGATAAAAACGGATTGAACCGGTTTAAAACGGTTTAAACCGGATAAAAACGGTTTAAACCGGATAAAACCAAATTGAACCAGTTTAAACCGGATAAAACCAGATTGAACCGGTTTAAACCAGATAAAACCGGATTGAACCATTTTAAACCGGTTTAAAACAAATAGAACCGGATAGAACCGGTTTAAACCGGATAAGACCTGATTGAAACGGTTTGAACCGGTTTAAACCGGATAAAACCGGATTGAACCGGTTTAAACTGGTTTCAACCGGATAGAACCGGATAGAACCTGTTTAAACTGTATAAAACCGGATTGAACCGGCTTAAACCGGTTTAAACCGGATAAAACCGGATTGAACCGGTTCAAACCGGTTTAAACCAGATAAAACCGGAATGAACTGGTTTAAACCGGTTTAAAACGGATAGAACCGGATAGAAACGGTATAAACTGGATAAAACCGGATTGAACCGGTGTAAACCGGTTGAAACAGGATAAAAACTAATTGAAAGGGTTTAAACCGGTATAAACTGGATAAAACCGGAATGAACCGGCTTAAACGGGTCTAAACAGGATAAAACGCGATTGAACAGGCTTAAACTGGTATAAAGAGCATAGAACCGGTTTAAACCGGATAAAACTGTATTGAACCGGTTTAAACCGGTTTAAAACGGATAAAACCAGACTGAACCGGTTTAAACCGGATAAAACCGGATTGAACCGGTTTAAACCAGTTTCAACTGTATAGAACCGGATAGAACCGGTTTAAACCGGATAAAACAGGATTGAACTGGTTTAAACCGGATAAAACAGGATTGAACAGGTTTAAACTGGTTCAAACCGGATAGAACCGGTTTAAACTGGATAAAACCGGATTGAACCGGCTTAAACCGGTTTAAACCGGATAAAACCGGATTGAACCGGTTCAAACCGGTTTAAAACGGATTAAACCGGATTGAACCGGCTCAAACCGGTTTAAACCGGATAAAACCGGAGTGAACTGGTTTAAACCGGCTTAAAACGGATAGAACCGGATACAAACGGTTTAAACCGGATAAAACCGGATTGAACTGGATTAAACCGGTTCAAACCGGATAAAACCAGATTGAAACGGTTTAAACCGGATTGAACCGGCTTCAACCAGATAAACCGGATAGAACCGGTTTAAACCGGATAAAACTGGATAGAACCGGTTTAAACCGGATAAAACCGGATTGAACCGGTTTAAAGCGGATCAAACCGGATTGAACCGGTTTAAACCGGTTTCAACCGGATAGAACTGGATAGAACTGGTTTAAACTGGAGAAAACCGGATTGAACCTGATTAAACCGGTCTAAAGTGGAGCAAACCGGATTGAACAGGTTTAAACCGGATAAAACCGGATTGACCCGGTTTAAACCGGTTTATAACGGATAAAACCGGATTGAACCGGTTCAATCCGGTTTAAACCGGATAAAACCAAATTGAACCATTTTAAACCGGATAAAATCAGATTGAACCGGTTTAAAACGGATAAAACCGGATTGAACCAGTTTAAACCCGTTTAAACCAGATAGAAACGGATAGAACCGGTTTAAACCGGATAAAGACGGATTGAACCGGTTTGAACCGGTCTAAACCGGATAGAACCGGTTTCAACCAGTTTAAACCGGATAAAACCAGATTGAACCGGTTTAAACCGGATAAAACCGGATTGAAACGGTTTAAACCCGTTTAAACCGGAAAAAAACCTGATTGAAGCGGTTCAAACTGGTTTAAACCGGATGAAACCGGATTAAACCGTTTTAAAGCGGTTTAAACCAGATAAAACCAGATTGAACCGCTTTAAGCCGATTAAAACCGGATTGAACTGGTTTAAACCAGTCTAAACCGGATAAAACCGGTTTAAACCGGATAAAACCAGATTGAACCGGTTTAAACCAGATAAAACCGGATTGAACTGGTTCAACTGGGTTTAAACCGGATAAAACCGGAGTGAACTGGTTTAAACTGGATAAAACAGGATTGAACCGGTTGAAACCGGATAAAACCGGATCGAAACGTTTCAAACCGGTTTTAACCAGATAAAAACGGAATGAACCGGTTTAAACCGGATAAAACCGGACTGAACCGGTTTAAACCGGATAAAACCGGATTGAACCGGTTTAAACTGGTTTCAACCGGATAGAACAGGATAGAACCGGTTTAAACTGGATAAAACCGGACTGAACCGGCTTAAACCGGTTTAAACCGGATAAAACCGGATTGAACCGGTTCAAACCGGTTTAAACCGGATAAAACCGGAATGAACAGGTTTAAACCGGTTTAAAACGGATAGAACCGGATAGAAACGGTATAAACCGGATAAAACCGGATTGAACCGGTGTAAACCGGTTGAAACTGGACAAAAACGGATTGAAAGGGTTTAAACCGGTTTAAACTGGATAAAACCGGAATGAACCAGCTTAAACAGGTCTAAACCGGATAAAGCCCGATTGAACAGTCTTAAACTGGTATAAACAGCATAGAACCAGTTTAAACCGGATAAAACGGGATTGAACAGGTTTAAACCAGTTGAAACCGGATAAAACCAGACTGAACCGGTTTAAACCGGATAAAACCGGATTGAACCGGTTTAAACCGGTTTCAACTGTATAGAACCGATAGAACTGGTTTAAACCGGATAAAACAGGATTGAACCGGTTCAAACCGGTTTAAACCGGATAAAACCGGATTGAACCGGTTTAAACTGGTTTCAACCGGATAGAACCGGATAGAACCGGTTTAAACTGGATAAAACCGGATTGGAACGGCTTAAACCGGTTTAAACCAGATAAAACCGGATTGAACTGGTTTATCCGGTTTAAACCGGATAAAACTGGAATGAACTGGTTCAAACCGGTTTAAAACGGATAGAACCGGATCGAAATGGTTTAAACCGGATAAAACCGGATTGAACTGGATTAAACCGGTTTAAAACGGATAAAACCGTTTTAAACCGGATAAAACCAAATTGAACCATTTTAAACCGGATAAAACCGGACTGAACAGGTTTAAACCGGTTTAAACCGGATAAAACCAGACTGAACCGGTTTAAACCGGATAAAACCGGATTGAACTGGTTTAATACGGTTTCAACCGGATAGAACTGGTTTAAACCGGATAAAACCTGATTGAACCGGTTTAAACCGGTTTCAAATGTATAGAACCGGATAGAACTGGCTTAAACCGGATAAAACAGGATTGAACTGGTTTAAACCGGATAAAACCGGATTGAACCGGTTTAAACTGCTTTCAATCGGATAGAACCGGATAGAACCGGTTTAAAATGGATAAAACCGGATTGAAACGGCTTAAACCGGTTTAAATCAGATAAAACCGGATTGAACCGGTTCAAACCGGTTTAAACCGGATAAAACCAGATTGAACTGGTTTAAACCGGTTTAAAACGGATAGAACCGGATAGAAATGGTTTAAACCGGATAAACCGGAATGAACTGGTTTAAACTGGTTTAAAACGGATAGAACCGGATAGAAACGGTTTAAACCGGATAAAACCGGATTGAACAGGATTAAACCGGTTTAAAACGGATAAAACCGGTTTAAACCGGATAAAACCAAATTGAACCAGTTTAAACCGGATAAAACCAGATTGAACCGGTTTAAAACGGATAAAACCGGATTGAACCGGTTTAAACCTGTTTAAACCAGATCAAAACCGATTGAACCGGTTTAAACCGGTTTAAACCAGATAAAACCGGTATGAACAGGCTTAAACCGGTTTAAACCGGATAGAAACGGTTTAAACCCGTTTAAAACGGATAAAACAGGATTGAACCGGTTTAAACCGGTTTAAACCGAATAAAACCGGCAGAAACCGGTTTAAACCGGATAGAACCGGTTTAAACCCGTTTAAACCGGATAAAACCGCATTGAACCGGTTTAAACCGGTTTAAACCGGATAAAACCGGATTGAACCAGCTTAAACCGGTTTAAACCGTATAAAACTGGATTGAACCGGTTAAAACCGGATCAAACCGGATTGAACCGGTTGAAACCTGTTTCAACCGGATAGAACCGGATAGAACCGTTTTAAACTGGATAAAACCGGATTGAACTGTTTTAACCGGTTAAAACAGGATAGAACAGGATAGAACCGGTTTAAACCGATTTAAACAGGATAGAACCGGATAGAACCGGTTTAAACGAGATAAAACCGGATTGAACCGTTTTAAACCGGATAAAACCGGATTGAACCGGTTCAAACTGGTTGAAACCGGATAAAACCGGATTAAACCGTTTTAAAGCGGTTTAAACCAGATAAAACCAGATTGAACCGGTTTAAGCCGATTAAAACCGGATTGAACTGGTTTAAACCAGTCTAAACCGGATAAAACCGGTTTAAACTGGATAAAAGCAGATTGAACCGGTTTAAACCAGACAAAACCGGATTGAACTGGTTCAACCGGGTTTAAACCGGATAAAACCGGAGTGAACTGGTTTAAACCGGATAAAACAGGATTGAACCGGTTGAAACCGGATAAAACCGGATCGAACCGTTTCATACCGGTTTAAACCAGATGTAAACGGAATGAACCAGTTTAAACCGGATAAAACCGGACTGAACCGGTTTAACCCGGATAAAACCGGATTGAACCGTTTCAAACCGGTTTTAACCAGATAAAAACGGAATGAACCGGTTTAAACCGGATAAAACCGGATTGAACCGGTTTAAACCGGATAAAACCGGATTGAACCGGTTTAAACCGGTTTCAAATGTATAGAACCGGATAGAACTGGTTTAAACCGGATAAAACAGGATTGAACTGGTTTAAACAGGATAAAACAGGATTGAACTGGTTTAAACTGGCTTCAACCGGATAGAAACGGATAGAGCCTGTTTAAACTGGATAAACCCAGATTGAACCGGCTTAAACCGGTTTAAACTGGATAAAACCGGATTGAACCGGTTCAAACCGGTTTAAACCGGATAGAACCAGTTTAAACCCGTTTAAACCGGATAAAACCGGATTGAACCGGTTTAAACCGTTTTAAACCGGATAAAACCGGATTGAACCAGCTTAACCCGGTTTAAACCGGATAAAACTGGATAGAACCGGTTTAAACCGGATAAAACCGGATTGATCCGGTTTAAACCGGTTTAAACAGGATAAAACAGGATTGAACTGGTTTATACCGGTTTAAACCGGATAAAACCGGTTTAAACGGGATAAAACCAAATTGAACCAGTTTAAACTGGATAATACCAGACTGAACCGGTTTAAGCCGGATAAAAGTGGACTGAACCGGTTTAAATCGGTTTAAACCGTATAAAACCGGATTGAACCGGATTAAACTGGTTTAAACTGGATAAACCGGGTTGAATCGGTTAAAACCGGTTTAAACCGGATAAAACCGGATAGAACTGGTATAAACCGGAAAAAAACGGATTGAACCAGTTTAAACCGGATAAAACCGGATTGAACCGGTTTAATACGGTTTCAACCGGATAGAACTGGTTTAAATCGGATAAAACCTGATTGAACCGGTTTAAACCATTTTCAAATGTATAGAACCGGATAGAACCGGTTTAAACCGGATAAAACAGGATTGAACTGGTTTAAACCGGATAAAGCCGGATTGAACCGGTTTAAACTGGTTTCAACCGGATAGAACCGGATAGAACCGGTTTAAAATGGATAAAACCGGATTGAACCGGCTTAAACCGGTTTAAATCAGATAAAACCAGATTGAACCGTTTCAAACCAGTTTAAACCGGATAAAACCAGATTGAACTGGGTTAAACCGGATAAAACTGGATTGAACCGGCTTAAACCGGTTTAAACTGGATAAACCGGGTTGAATCGGTTAAAACCGGTTTAAACCGGATAAAACCGGATAGAACTGGTATAAACCGGATAAAAACGGATTGAACCAGTTTAAACCGGATAAAACCGGATTGATCCGGTTTAAACCAGTTTAAACCGGATAAAACCGGATTGAACCGGTTTAAACCGGTTTAAACCAGATAGAACCGGATAGAACCGGTTTAAAACGGGTAGAACCGGTTCAAACCGGTTTGAACCGGATAAAACCGGAATGAACTGGTTTAAACCGGTTTAAAACGGATAGAACCGGATAGAAACGGTTTAAACCAGATAAAACCGGATCGAACCGGTGGAAACCGTTTGAAACCGGATAAAAATGGATTGAAAGGGTTTAAACCGGTTTAAACTGGATTAAACTGGAATGAACAGGCTTAAACAGGTCTATACTGGATAAAACTCGATTGAACAGGCTTAAACTGGTATAAAAAGCATAGAACCGGTTTAAACCGGATAAAACTGGATTGAACTGGTTTAAACCGGTTTAAACCGGATAAAACCAGACTGAACCGGTTTAAACCGGATAAAACCGGATTGAACCGGTTTAATACGGTTTCAACCGGATAGAACTGGTTTAAACCGGATAAAACCTGATTGAACCGGTTTAAACTGGTTTCAACCGGATAGAACCGGATAGAACCGGTTTAAAATGGATAAAACCGGATTGAACCGGCTTAAACCGGTTTAAATCAGATAAAACCGGATTGAACCGTTTCAAACCAGTTTAAACCGGATAAAACCAGATTGAACTGGGTTAAACCGGATAAAACTGGATTGAACCGGCTTAAACCGGTTTAAACCGGATAAAACCGGATTTAACCGGTTCAAACCGGTTTAAACCGGATAAAACCGGAATGAACTGGTTTAAACCGGTTTAAAACGGATAGAACCGGATAGAAACAGTTTAAACCGGATAAAACCGGATTGAACTGGATTAAACCGGTTTAAAACGGATAAAACCGGTTTAAACCGGATAAAACCAAATTGAACCATTTTAAACCGGATAAAACCAGACTGAACCGGTTTAAACCGGTTTAAACCGGATAAAACCAGACTGAACCGAGTTAAACCGGATAAAACCGGATTGAACCGGTTTAATACGGTTTCAACCGGATAGAACTGGTTTAAATCGGATAAAACCTGATTGAACCGGTTTAAACCGGTTTCAAATGTATAGAACCGGATAGAACCGGTTTAAACCGGATAAAACAGGATTGAACTGGTTTAAAGCGGATAAAGCCGGATTGAACCGGTTTAAACCGGTTTCAACCGGGTAAAACGAGATTGAACAGGTTTAAACCGGATAAATCCGGAATGAACTGGTTTAAACCGGAAAAAACTGGATTGAACCGGTTTAAACCGTTTTAAATCGGATAAATCCGGAATGAACTGGTTTAAACCGGTTTAAACTGGATAGAACTGCATAGAACTGATTTAAACCGGATAAAACCGGATTGAACCGGTTCAAACCGGATAATACCGGAATGAACCGGTTTAAACCGGATAAGAACGGATTGAAGCGGTTTAAACTGGTTTAAATCTGATAAAACCGGATCGATCCGGCTTAAACTGGTTTAAACCGGATAAAACTGGTTTAAACTGGATAAAACCGATTGAACCGGTTTAAACCGTTTTAAACTGGATAAAACCAGATTGAACCGGTTTAAACTGGATAAAAACGGATAGAACCGGTTTAAACCGGTTTAAACCAGATTGAACTGGATAGAATCGGTTTAAACCGGATAAAACCGGATTGAACAGGTTTAAACCGGATAAAAACGGATTGAACAGGTTTAAACCGGATAAAAACGGATTGAACCGGTTTAAACCGGCTTAACCGGATAAAACCGGATTGAACCGGATCAAACCGGTTTCAACCGGTTAGAACAGGTTTAAACCGGATAAAATCGGATTGAACCGGTTTAAACAGGATAAAACCGGATAGAACCGGTTCTAACCGGCATAAACCGGATTGAACTGGGTAGAACCGGTTTAAACGAGATAAAACCGGATTGAACTGGTTTAAACCGGTTTAAACAGGATAGAACTGGATAGAACCGGTTTAAACCGGATAAAACCGGATTGAACCAGTTTAAAGTGGTTTAAACCGGATAAAACCAGATTGAACCGGTCTGAAACCGGATAAAACCGGATAGAACCTGTTTAAACCGGATAAAACTATATTGAACCGGTTTAAACCGGTTTAAACAGGATAGAACCGGTTTAAACTGGATAAAACCGGATTGAACCGGTTTAAACCCGTTTAAACCAGATAAAACCGGATTGAACCGTTTTAAACCGGCTCAAATCGGATAAAAACGGATTGAAGCGGTTTAAACTGGTTTAAACTGGATAAAACCGGATTGAACCGGTTTAAACCCGTTTAAACCAGATAAAACCGGATTGAACCGTTTCAAACCGGCTCAAATCGGATAAAAACGGATTGAACCGGTTTAAACCGGTTTAAACAGGATAGAACCGGTTTAAACTGGATAAAAACGGATTGAACCGGTTTAAAACGGTTTAAACCGGATAAAAACGGTTTAAACCGGATAAAACCAAATTGAACCAGTTTAAACCGGATAAAACCAGATTGAACCGGTTTAAACCAGATAAAACCGGATTGAACCATTTTAAACCGGTTTAAAACGGATAGAACCGGATAGAAACGGTATAAACTGGATAAAACCGGATTGAACCGGTGTAAACCGGTTGAAACAGGATAAAAACGGATTGAAAGGGTTTAAACCGGTATAAACTGGATAAAACCGGAATGAACCGGCTTAAACGGGTCTAAACCGGATAAAACGCGATTGAACAGGCTTAAACTGGTATAAAGAGCATAGAACCGGTTTAAACCGGATAAAACTGTATTGAACCGGTTTAAACCGGTTTAAAACGGATAAAACCAGACTGAACCGGTTTAAACCGGATAAAACCGGATTGAACCGGTTTAAACCAGTTTCAACTGTATAGAACCGGATAGAACCGGTTTAAACCGGATAAAACAGGATTGAACTGGTTTAAACCGGATAAAACAGGATTGAACAGGTTTAAACTGGTTCAAACCGGATAGAACCGGTTTAAACTGGATAAAACCGGATTGAACCGGCTTAAACCGGTTTAAACCGGATAAAACCGGATTGAACCGGTTTAAACCGGATAAAACCGGAGTGAACTGGTTTAAACCGGCTTAAAACGGATAGAACCGGATACAAACGGTTTAAACCGGATAAAACCGGATTGAACTGGATTAAACCGGTTCAAACCGGATAAAACCAGATTGAAACGGTTTAAACCGGATTGAACCGGCTTCAACCAGATAAACCGGATAGAACCGGTTTAAACCGGATAAAACTGGATAGAACCGGTTTAAACCGGATAAAACCGGATTGAACCGGTTTAAAGCGGATCAAACCGGATTGAACCGGTTTAAACCGGTTTCAACCGGATAGAACCGGATAGAACTGGTTTAAACTGGAGAAAACCGGATTGAACCTGATTAAACCGGTCTAAAGTGGAGAAAACCGGATTGAACAGGTTTAAACCGGATAAAACCGGATTGACCCGGTTTAAACCGGTTTATAACGGATAAAACTGGATTGAACCGGTTCAATCCGGTTTAAACCGGATAAAACCAAATTGAACCATTTTAAACCGGATAAAATCAGATTGAACCGGTTTAAAACGGATAAAACCGGATTGAACCAGTTTAAACCCGTTTAAACCAGATAGAAACGGATAGAACCGGTTTAAACCGGATAAAGACGGATTGAACCGGTTTGAACCGGTCTAAACCGGATAGAACCGGTTTCAACCAGTTTAAACCGGATAAAACCAGATTGAACCGGTTTAAACCGGATAAAACCGGATTGAAACGGTTTAAACCCGTTTAAACCGGAAAAAACCTGATTGAAGCGGTTCAAACTGGTTTAAACCGGATGAAACCGGATTAAACCGTTTTAAAGCGGTTTAAACCAGATAAAACCAGATTGAACCGCTTTAAGCCGATTAAAACCGGATTGAACTGGTTTAAACCAGTCTAAACCGGATAAAACCGTTTTAAACCGGATAAAACCAGATTGAACCGGTTTAAACCAGATAAAACCGGATTGAACTGGTTCAACTGGGTTTAAACCGGATAAAACCGGAGTGAACTGGTTTAAACTGGATAAAACAGGATTGAACCGGTTGAAACCGGATAAAACCGGATCGAAACGTTTCAAACCGGTTTTAACCAGATAAAAACGGAATGAACCGGTTTAAACCGGATAAAACCGGACTGAACCGGTTTAAACCGGATAAAACCGGATTGAACCGGTTTAAACTGGTTTCAACCGGATAGAACAGGATAGAACCGGTTTAAACTGGATAAAACCGGACTGAACCGGCTTAAACCGGTTTAAACCGGATAAAACCGGATTGAACCGGTTCAAACCGGTTTAAACCGGATAAAACCGGAATGAACAGGTTTAAACCGGTTTAAAACGGATAGAACCGGATAGAAACGGTATAAACCGGATAAAACCGGATTGAACCGGTGTAAACCGGTTGAAACTGGATAAAAACGGATTGAAAGGGTTTAAACCGGTTTAAACTGGATAAAACCGGAATGAACCAGCTTAAACAGGTCTAAACCGGATAAAGCCCGATTGAACAGTCTTAAACTGGTATAAACAGCATAGAACCAGTTTAAACCGGATAAAACGGGATTGAACAGGTTTAAACCAGTTGAAACCGGATAAAACCAGACTGAACCGGTTTAAACCGGATAAAACCGGATTGAACCGGTTTAAACCGGTTTCAACTGTATAGAACCGATAGAACTGGTTTAAACCGGATAAAACAGGATTGAACCGGTTCAAACCGGTTTAAACCGGATAAAACCGGATTGAACCGGTTTAAACTGGTTTCAACCGGATAGAACCGGATAGAACCGGTTTAAACTGGATAAAACCGGATTGGAACGGCTTAAACCGGTTTAAACCAGATAAAACCGGATTGAACTGGTTTATCCGGTTTAAACCGGATAAAACTGGAATGAACTGGTTCAAACCGGTTTAAAACGGATAGAACCGGATCGAAATGGTTTAAACCGGATAAAACCGGATTGAACTGGATTAAACCGGTTTAAAACGGATAAAACCGGTTTAAACCGGATAAAACCAAATTGAACCATTTTAAACCGGATAAAACTGGACTGAACAGGTTTAAACCGGTTTAAACCGGATAAAACCAGACTGAACCGGTTTAAACCGGATAAAACCGGATTGAACTGGTTTAATACGGTTTCAACCGGATAGAACTGGTTTAAACCGGATAAAACCTGATTGAACCGGTTTAAACCGGTTTCAAATGTATAGAACCGGATAGAACTGGCTTAAACCGGATAAAACAGGATTGAACTGGTTTAAACCGGATAAAACCGGATTGAACCGGTTTAAACTGCTTTCAATCGGATAGAACCGGATAGAACCGGTTTAAAATGGATAAAACCGGATTGAACCGGCTTAAACCGGTTTAAATCAGATAAAACCGGATTGAACCGGTTCAAACCGGTTTAAACCGGATAAAACCAGATTGAACTGGTTTAAACCGGTTTAAAACGGATAGAACCGGATAAAAATGGTTTAAACCGGATAAAACCGGAATGAACTGGTTTAAACAGGTTTAAAACGGATAAACCGGATAGAAACGGTTTAAACCGGATAAAACCGGATTGAACCAGCTTAAACCGGTTTAAACCGGATAAAACTGGATTGAACCGGTTTAAACCGGATAAAATTGGATTGATCCCGTTTAAACCGTTTTAAACAGGATAAAACCGGATTGAACAGTTTTATACCGGTTTAAACCGGATAAAACCGGTTTAAACGGGATAAAATCAAAATTGAACCAGTTTAAACCGGATAATACCAGATTGAACCGGTTTAAGCCGGATAAAACCGGACTGAACCGGTTTAAATCGGTTTAAACCGTATAAAACCGGATTGAACTGGATTAAACCGGTTTAAACTGGATACACCGGATTGAATCGGTTAAAACCGGTTTAAACCGGATAAAACCAGATTGAACCGGTTTAAACCGGATTGAACCGGATTAAACCGGTTTCAACTGGATAGAACCGGACAGAACCGGTTTAAACCGGATAAAACCAGATTGAATCGGTTTAAACCGGTTCAAACCGGATAAAAGCAGATTGAAACGGTTTAAACCGGATTGAACCGGCTTCAACCAGATAAAACCGGATTGAACTGGTTTAAACCTGTTTAAACCAGATAAAAACCGATAGAACCGGTTTAAACCGGTTTAAACCAGATAAAACCGGTATGAACCGGCTTAAACTGGTTTAAACTGGATAGAACTGGTTTAAACCGTTATCCGGTTTAAACCGGATAAAAGTGGCATGAACCGGCTCAAACCGGTTTAAACCGGATAGAACCAGTTTAAACCGGTTTAAACCGGATAAAACCGGATTGAACCGGTTTAAACCGGTTTAAACCGGATAAAACCGGATTGAACCAGCTTAAACCGGTTTAAACAGGATACAACCGGATTGAAATGGTTTATACCGGTTTAAACCGGATAAAACCGGTTTAAACGGGATAAAACCAAATTGAACCAGTTTAAACTGGATAATACCAGACTGAACCGGTTTAAGCCGGATTAAACCGGACTGAACCGGTTTTAATCGGTTTAAACCGTATAAAACCGGATTAAACCGGTTTAAACTGGATAAACCGGATTGAATCGGTTAAAACTGGTTTAAACCGGATAAAACCGGATAGAACCGGAATAAACCGGATAGAACCCGATTGAACCAGTTTAAACCGGATAAAACCGGATTGATCCGGTTTAAACCGGTTTAAACCGGATAAAACAGGATTGAACCGGTTTAAACCGGTTTAAACCAGATAGAACCGGATAGAACCGGTTTAAACCGGATAGAACCGGATAGAACCGGTTTAAACCGGATAAAACCGGATTGAACGGGTTTAAACCAGTTTAAAGCGGATAAAACCGGATTGAACTGGTTAAAACCGGATCAAACCGGATTGAACCGGTTGAAACCTGTTTCAACCGGATAGAACCGGATAGAACCGGTTTAAACTGGATAAAACCGGATTGAACTGTTTTAACCGGTTAAAACAGGATAGAACAGGATAGAACTGGTTTAAACCGATTTAAACAGGATAGAACCGGATAGAACCGGTTTAAACGAGATAAAACCGGATTGAACCGTTTTAAACCGGATAAAACCGGATTGAACCAGTTCAAACTGGTTGAAACCGGATAAAACCGGATTAAACCGTTTTAAAGCGGTTTAAACCAGATAAAACCAGATTGAACCGTTTTAAGCCGATTAAAACCGGATTGAACTGGTTTAAACCAGTCTAAACGGGATAAAACCGGTTTAAACTGGATAAAAGCAGATTGAACCGGTTTAAACCAGACAAAACCGGATTGAACTGGTTCAACCGGGTTTAAACCGGATAAAACCGGAGTGAACTGTTTTAAACCGGATAAAACAGGATTGAACCGGTTGAAACTGGATAAAACCGGATCGAACCGTTTCATACCGGTTTAAACCAGATGTAAACGGAATGAACCAGTTTAAACCGGATAAAACCGGACTGAACCGGTTTAACCCGGATAAAACCGGATTGAACCGTTTCAAACCGGTTTTAACCAGATAAAAACGGAATGAACCGGTTTAAACCGGATAAAACCGGATTGAACCGGTTTAAACCGGATAAAACCGGATTGAACCGGTTTAAACCGGTTTCAAATGTATAGAACCGGATAGAACTGGTTTAAACCGGATAAAACAGGATTGAACTGGTTTAAACAGGATAAAACAGGATTGAACTGGTTTAAACTGGCTTCAACCGGATAGAAACGGATAGAGCCTGTTTAAACTGGATAAACCCGGATTGAACCGGCTTAAACCGGTTTAAACTGGATAAAACCGGATTGAACCGGTTCAAACCGGTTTAAACCGGATAGAACCAGTTTAAACCCGTTTAAACCGGATGAAACCGGATTGAACCGGTTTAAACCGTTTTAAACCGGATAAAACCGGATTGAACCAGCTTAACCTGGTTTAAACCGGATAAAACTGGATAGAACCGGTTTAAACCGGATAAAACCGGATTGATCCGGTTTAAACCGGTTTAAACAGGATAAAACAGGATTGAACTGGTTTATACCGGTTTAAACCGGATAAAACCGGTTTAAACGGGATAAAACCAAATTGAACCAGTTTAAACTGGATAATACCAGACTGAACCGGTTTAAGCCGGATAAAACCGGACTGAACCGGTTTAAATCGGTTTAAACTGTATAAAACCGGATTGAACCGGATTAAACCGGTTTAAACTGGATAAACCGGGTTGAATCGGTTAAAACCGGTTTAAACCGGATAAAACCGGATAGAACTGGTATAAACCGGAAAAAAACGGATTGAACCAGTTTAAACCGGATAAAACCGGATTGAACCGGTTTAATACGGTTTCAACCGGATAGAACTGGTTGAAATCGGATAAAACCTGATTGAACCGGTTTAAACCGGTTTCAAATGTATAGAACCGGATAGAACCGGTTTAAACCGGATAAAACAGGATTGAACTGGTTTAAACCGGATAAAGCCGGATTGAACCGGTTTAAACCGGTTTCAACCGGATAGAACCGGATAGAACCGGTTTAAAATGGATAAAACCGGATTGAACCGGCTTAAACCGGTTTAAATCAGATAAAACCGGATTGAACCGTTTCAAACCAGTTTAAACCGGATAAAACCAGATTGAACTGGGTTAAACCGGATAAAACTGGATTGAACCGGCTTAAACCGGTTTAAACTGGATAAACCGGGTTGAATCGGTTAAAACCGGTTTAAACCGGATAAAACCGGATAGAACTGGTATAAACCGGATAAAAAAGGATTGAACCAGTTTAAACCGGATAAAACCGGATTGATCCGGTTTAAACCAGTTTAAACCGGATAAAACCGGATTGAACCGGTTTAAACCGGTTTAAACCAGATAGAACCGGATAGAACCGGTTTAAAACGGGTAGAACCGGTTCAAACCGGTTTGAACCGGATAAAACCGGAATGAACTGGTTTAAACCGGTTTAAAACGGATAGAACCGGATAGAAACGGTTTAAACCAGATAAAACCGGATCGAACCGGTGGAAACCGTTTGAAACCGGATAAAAATGGATTGAAAGGGTTTAAACCGGTTTAAACTGGATTAAACTGGAATGAACAGGCTTAAACAGGTCTATACTGGATAAAACTCGATTGAACAGGCTTAAACTGGTATAAAAAGCATAGAACCGGTTTAAACCGGATAAAACCGGATTGAACTGGTTTAAACCGGTTTAAACCGGATAAAACCAGACTGAACCGGTTTAAACCGGATAAAACCGGATTGAATCGGTTTAAACCGGTTCAAACCGGATAAAAGCAGATTGAAACGGTTTAAACCGGATTGAACCGGCTTCAACCAGATAAAACCGGATTGAACTGGTTTAAACCTGTTTAAACCAGATAAAAACCGATAGAACCGGTTTAAACCGGTTTAAACCAGATAAAACCGGTATGAACCGGCTTAAACTGGTTTAAACTGGATAGAACTGGTTTAAACCGTTATCCGGTTTAAACCGGATAAAAGTGGCATGAACCGGCTCAAACCGGTTTAAACCGGATAGAACCAGTTTAAACCGGTTTAAACCGGATAAAACCGGATTGAACCGGTTTAAACCGGTTTAAACCGGATAAAACCGGATTGAACCAGCTTAAACCGGTTTAAACAGGATACAACCGGATTGAAATGGTTTATACCGGTTTAAACCGGATAAAACCGGTTTAAACGGGATAAAACCAAATTGAACCAGTTTAAACTGGATAATACCAGACTGAACCGGTTTAAGCCGGATTAAACCGGACTGAACCGGTTTTAATCGGTTTAAACCGTATAAAACCGGATTAAACCGGTTTAAACTGGATAAACCGGATTGAATCGGTTAAAACTGGTTTAAACCGGATAAAACCGGATAGAACCGGAATAAACCGGATAGAACCCGGTTGAACCAGTTTAAACCGGATAAAACCGGATTGATCCGGTTTAAACCGGTTTAAACCGGATAAAACAGGATTGAACCGGTTTAAACCGGTTTAAACCAGATAGAACCGGATAGAACCGGTTTAAACCGGATAGAACCGGATAGAACCGGTTTAAACCGGATAAAACCGGATTGAACGGGTTTAAACCAGTTTAAAGCGGATAAAACCGGATTGAACTGGTTAAAACCGGATCAAACCGGATTGAACCGGTTGAAACCTGTTTCAACCGGATAGAACCGGATAGAACCGGTTTAAACTGGATAAAACCGGATTGAACTGTTTTAACCGGTTAAAACAGGATAGAACAGGATAGAACTGGTTTAAACCGATTTAAACAGGATAGAACCGGATAGAACCGGTTTAAACGAGATAAAACCGGATTGAACCGTTTTAAACCGGATAAAACCGGATTGAACCAGTTCAAACTGGTTGAAACCGGATAAAACCGGATTAAACCGTTTTAAAGCGGTTTAAACCAGATAAAACCAGATTGAACCGGTTTAAGCCGATTAAAACCGGATTGAACTGGTTTAAACCAGTCTAAACGGGATAAAACCGGTTTAAACTGGATAAAAGCAGATTGAACCGGTTTAAACCAGACAAAACCGGATTGAACTGGTTCAACCGGGTTTAAACCGGATAAAACCGGAGTGAACTGTTTTAAACCGGATAAAACAGGATTGAACCGGTTGAAACTGGATAAAACCGGATCGAACCGTTTCATACCGGTTTAAACCAGATGTAAACGGAATGAACCAGTTTAAACCGGATAAAACCGGACTGAACCGGTTTAACCCGGATAAAACCGGATTGAACCGTTTCAAACCGGTTTTAACCAGATAAAAACGGAATGAACCGGTTTAAACCGGATAAAACCGGATTGAACCGGTTTAAACCGGATAAAACCGGATTGAACCGGTTTAAACCGGTTTCAAATGTATAGAACCGGATAGAACTGGTTTAAACCGGATAAAACAGGATTGAACTGGTTTAAACAGGATAAAACAGGATTGAACTGGTTTAAACTGGCTTCAACCGGATAGAAACGGATAGAGCCTGTTTAAACTGGATAAACCCGGATTGAACCGGCTTAAACCGGTTTAAACTGGATAAAACCGGATTGAACCGGTTCAAACCGGTTTAAACCGGATAGAACCAGTTTAAACCCGTTTAAACCGGATGAAACCGGATTGAACCGGTTTAAACCGTTTTAAACCGGATAAAACCGGATTGAACCAGCTTAACCTGGTTTAAACCGGATAAAACTGGATAGAACCGGTTTAAACCGGATAAAACCGGATTGATCCGGTTTAAACCGGTTTAAACAGGATAAAACAGGATTGAACTGGTTTATACCGGTTTAAACCGGATAAAACCGGTTTAAACGGGATAAAACCAAATTGAACCAGTTTAAACTGGATAATACCAGACTGAACCGGTTTAAGCCGGATAAAACCGGACTGAACCGGTTTAAATCGGTTTAAACCGTATAAAACCGGATTGAACCGGATTAAACCGGTTTAAACTGGATAAACCGGGTTGAATCGGTTAAAACCGGTTTAAACCGGATAAAACCGGATAGAACTGTTATAAACCGGAAAAAAACGGATTGAACCAGTTTAAACCGGATAAAACCGGATTGAACCAGTTTAATACGGTTTCAACCGGATAGAACTGGTTGAAATCGGATAAAACCTGATTGAACCGGTTTAAACCGGTTTCAAATGTATAGAACCGGATAGAACCGGTTTAAACCGGATAAAACAGGATTGAACTGGTTTAAACCGGATAAAGCCGGATTGAACCGGTTTAAACCGGTTTCAACCGGATAGAACCGGATAGAACCGGTTTAAAATGGATAAAACCGGATTGAACCGGCTTAAACCGGTTTAAATCAGATAAAACCGGATTGAACCGTTTCAAACCAGTTTAAACCGGATAAAACCAGATTGAACTGGGTTAAACCGGATAAAACTGGATTGAACCGGCTTAAACCGGTTTAAACTGGATAAACCGGGTTGAATCGGTTAAAACCGGTTTAAACCGGATAAAACCGGATAGAACTGGTATAAACCGGATAAAAAAGGATTGAACCAGTTTAAACCGGATAAAACCGGATTGATCCGGTTTAAACCAGTTTAAACCGGATAAAACCGGATTGAACCGGTTTAAACCGGTTTAAACCAGATAGAACCGGATAGAACCGGTTTAAAACGGGTAGAACCGGTTCAAACCGGTTTGAACCGGATAAAACCGGAATGAACTGGTTTAAACCGGTTTAAAACGGATAGAACCGGATAGAAACGGTTTAAACCAGATAAAACCGGATCGAACCGGTGGAAACCGTTTGAAACCGGATAAAAATGGATTGAAAGGGTTTAAACCGGTTTAAACTGGATTAAACTGGAATGAACAGGCTTAAACAGGTCTATACTGGATAAAACTCGATTGAACAGGCTTAAACTGGTATAAAAAGCATAGAACCGGTTTAAACCGGATAAAACCGGATTGAACCGGTTTAATACGGTTTCAACCGGATAGAACTGGTTTAAACCGGATAAAACCTGATTGAACCGGTTTAAACTGGTTTCAACCGGATAGAACCGGATAGAACCGGTTTAAAATGGATAAAACCGGATTGAACCGGCTTAAAACGGTTTAAATCAGATAAAACCGGATTGAACCGTTTCAAACCAGTTTAAACCGGATAAAACCAGATTGAACTGGGTTAAACCGGATAAAACTGGATTGAACCGGCTTAAACCGGTTAAACCGGATAAAACCGGATTTAACCGGTTCAAACCGGTTTAAACCGGATAAAACCGGAATGAACTGGTTTAAACCGGTTTAAAACGGATAGAACCGGATAGAAACAGTTTAAACCGGATAAAACCGGATTGAACTGGATTAAACCGGTTTAAAACGGATAAAACCGGTTTAAACCGGATAAAACCAAATTGAACCATTTTAAACCGGATAAAACCAGACTGAACCGGTTTAAACCGGTTTAAACCGGATAAAACCAGACTGAACCGATTTAAACCGGATAAAACCGGATTGAACCGGTTTAATACGGTTTCAACCGGATAGAACTGGTTTAAATCGGATAAAACCTGATTGAACCGGTTTAAACCGGTTTCAAATGTATAGAACCGGATAGAACCGGTTTAAACCGGATAAAACAGGATTGAACTGGTTTAAAGCGGATAAAGCCGGATTGAACCGGTTTAAACCGGTTTCAACCGGGTAAAACGAGATTGAACCGGTTTAAACCGGATAAATCCGGAATGAACTGGTTTAAACCGGAAAAAACTGGATTGAACCGGTTTAAACCGTTTTAAATCGGATAAATCCGGAATGAACTGGTTTAAACCGGTTTAAACTGGATAGAACTGCATAGAACCGATTTAAACCGGATAAAACCGGATTGAACCGGTTCAAACCGGATAATACCGGAATGAACCGGTTTAAACCGGATAAGAACGGATTGAAGCGGTTTAAACTGGTTTAAATCTGATAAAACCGGATCGATCCGGCTTAAACTGGTTTAAACCGGATAAAACTGGTTTAAACTGGATAAAACCGATTGAACCGGTTTAAACCGTTTTAAACTGGATAAAACCAGATTGAACCGGTTTAAACTGGATAAAAACGGATAGAACCGGTTTAAACCGGTTTAAACCAGATTGAACTGGATAGAATCGGTTTAAACCGGATAAAACCGGATTGAACAGGTTTAAACCGGATAAAAACGGATTGAACAGGTTTAAACCGGATAAAAACGGATTGAACCGGTTTAAACCAGCTTAACCGGATAAAACCGGATTGAACCGGATCAAACCGGTTTCAACCGGTTAGAACAGGTTTAAACCGGATAAAATCGGATTGAACCGGTTTAAACAGGATAAAACCGGATAGAACCGGTTCTAACCGGCATAAACCGGATTGAACTGGGTAGAACCGGTTTAAACGAGATAAAACCGGATTGAACTGGTTTAAACCGGTTTAAACAGGATAGAACTGGATAGAACCGGTTTAAACCGGATAAAACCGGATTGAACCAGTTTAAAGTGGTTTAAACCGGATAAAACCAGATTGAACCGGTCTGAAACCGGATAAAACCGGATAGAACCTGTTTAAACCGGATAAAACTATATTGAACCGGTTTAAACCGGTTTAAACAGGATAGAACCGGTTTAAACTGGATAAAACCGGATTGAACCGGTTTAAACCCGTTTAAACCAGATAAAACCGGATTGAACCGTTTTAAACCGGCTCAAATCGGATAAAAACGGATTGAAGCGGTTTAAACTGGTTTAAACCGGATAAAACCAGATAGAACCGGGTTAAACCGGTTTAAATCGGATAAAACCGGATTGACCCGGTTTCAACCGGTTTAAACTGGATAAAAACGGATTGAACCGGTTTAAAACGGTTTAAACCGGATAAAAACGGTTTAAACCGGATAAAACCAAATTGAACCAGTTTAAACCGGATAAAACCAGATTGAACCGGTTTAAACCAGTTAAAACCGGATTGAACCATTTTAAACCGGTTTAAAACAAATAGAACCGGATAGAACCGGTTTAAACCGGATAAGACCTGATTGAAACGGTTTGAACCGGTTTAAACCGGATAAAACCGGATTGAACCGGTTTAAACTGGTTTCAACCGGATAGAACCGGATAGAACCTGTTTAAA
Organism: Cynocephalus volans; assembly: GCF_027409185.1. Taxonomy (NCBI): domain Eukaryota; kingdom Metazoa; phylum Chordata; class Mammalia; order Dermoptera; family Cynocephalidae; genus Cynocephalus; species Cynocephalus volans. The sequence continues at coordinate 711,395 of NW_026902374.1, read as the reverse complement.
CTGTATAAAACCGGATTGAACCGGCTTAAACCGGTTTAAACCCGATAAAACCGGATTGAACCGGTTCAAACCGGTTTAAACCGGATAAAACCGGAATGAACTGGTTTAAACCGGTTTAAAACGGATAGAACCGGATAGAAACGGTATAAACTGGATAAAACCGGATTGAACCGGTGTAAACCGGCTCAAATCGGATAAAAACGGATTGAACCGGTTTAAACCGGTTTAAACAGGATAGAACCGGTTTAAACTGGATAAAAACGGATTGAACCGGTTTAAAACGGTTTAAACCGGATAAAAACGGTTTAAACCGGATAAAACCAAATTGAACCAGTTTAAACCGGATAAAACCAGATTGAACCGGTTTAAACCAGATAAAACCGGATTGAACCATTTTAAACCGGTTTAAAACGGATAGAACCGGATAGAAACGGTATAAACTGGATAAAACCGGATTGAACTGGTGTAAACCGGTTGAAACAGGATAAAAACGGATTGAAAGGGTTTAAACCGGTATAAACTGGATAAAACCGGAATGAACCGGCTTAAACGGGTCTAAACCGGATAAAACGCGATTGAACAGGCTTAAACTGGTATAAAGAGCATAGAACCGGTTTAAACCGGATAAAACTGTATTGAACCGGTTTAAACCGGTTTAAAACGGATAAAACCAGACTGAACCGGTTTAAACCGGATAAAACCGGATTGAACCGGTTTAAACCAGTTTCAACTGTATAGAACCGGATAGAACCGGTTTAAACCGGATAAAACAGGATTGAACTGGTTTAAACCGGATAAAACAGGATTGAACAGGTTTAAACTGGTTCAAACCGGATTGAACCGGTTTAAACCGGATAAAACCGGAGTGAACTGGTTTAAACCGGCTTAAAACGGATAGAACCGGATACAAACGGTTTAAACCGGATAAAACTGGATTGAACTGGATTAAACCGGTTCAAACCGGATAAAACCAGATTGAAACGGTTTAAACCGGATTGAACCGGCTTCAACCAGATAAACCGGATAGAACCGGTTTAAACCGGATAAAACTGGATAGAACCGGTTTAAACCGGATAAAACCGGATTGAACCGGTTTAAAGCGGATCAAACCGGATTGAACCGGTTTAAACCGGTTTCAACCGGATAGAACCGGATAGAACTGGTTTAAACTGGAGAAAACCGGATTGAACCTGATTAAACCGGTCTAAAGTGGAGAAAACCGGATTGAACAGGTTTAAACCGGATAAAACCGGATTGACCCGGTTTAAACCGGTTTATAACGGATAAAACCGGATTGAACCGGTTCAATCCGGTTTAAACCGGATAAAACCAAATTGAACCATTTTAAACCGGATAAAATCAGATTGAACCGGTTTAAAACGGATAAAACCGGATTGAACCAGTTTAAACCCGTTTAAACCAGATAGAAACGGATAGAACCGGTTTAAACCGGATAAAGACGGATTGAACCGGTTTGAACCGGTCTAAACCGGATAGAACCGGTTTCAACCAGTTTAAACCGGATAAAACCAGATTGAACCGGTTTAAACCGGATAAAACCGGATTGAAACGGTTTAAACCCGTTTAAACCGGAAAAAACCTGATTGAAGCGGTTCAAACTGGTTTAAACCGGATGAAACCGGATTAAACCGTTTTAAAGCGGTTTAAACCAGATAAAACCAGATTGAACCGCTTTAAGCCGATTAAAACCGGATTGAACTGGTTTAAACCAGTCTAAACCGGATAAAACCGGTTTAAACCGGATAAAACCAGATTGAACCGGTTTAAACCAGATAAAACCGGATTGAACTGGTTCAACTGGGTTTAAACCGGATAAAACCGGAGTGAACTGGTTTAAACTGGATAAAACAGGATTGAACCGGTTGAAACCGGATAAAACCGGATCGAAACGTTTCAAACCGGTTTTAACCAGATAAAAACGGAATGAACCGGTTTAAACCGGATAAAACCGGACTGAACCGGTTTAAACCGGATAAAACCGGATTGAACCGGTTTAAACTGGTTTCAACCGGATAGAACAGGATAGAACCGGTTTAAACTGGATAAAACCGGACTGAACCGGCTTAAACCGGTTTAAACCGGATAAAACCGGATTGAACCGGTTCAAACCGGTTTAAACCGGATAAAACCGGAATGAACAGGTTTAAACCGGTTTAAAACGGATAGAACCGGATAGAAACGGTATAAACCGGATAAAACCGGATTGAACCGGTGTAAACAGGTTGAAACTGGATAAAAACGGATTGAAAGGGTTTAAACCGGTTTAAACTGGATAAAACCGGAATGAACCAGCTTAAACAGGTCTAAACCGGATAAAGCCCGATTGAACAGTCTTAAACTGGTATAAACAGCATAGAACCAGTTTAAACCGGATAAAACGGGATTGAACAGGTTTAAACCAGTTGAAACCGGATAAAACCAGACTGAACCGGTTTAAACCGGATAAAACCGGATTGAACCGGTTTAAACCGGTTTCAACTGTATAGAACCGATAGAACTGGTTTAAACCGGATAAAACAGGATTGAACCGGTTCAAACCGGTTTAAACCGGATAAAACCGGATTGAACCGGTTTAAACTGGTTTCAACCGGATAGAACCGGATAGAACCGGTTTAAACTGGATAAAACCAGATTGGAACGGCTTAAACCGGTTTAAACCAGATAAAACCGGATTGAACTGGTTTATCCGGTTTAAACCGGATAAAACTGGAATGAACTGGTTCAAACCGGTTTAAAACGGATAGAACCGGATCGAAATGGTTTAAACCGGATAAAACCGGATTGAACTGGATTAAACCGGTTTAAAACGGATAAAACCGGTTTAAACCGGATAAAACCAAATTGAACCATTTTAAACCGGATAAAACTGGACTGAACAGGTTTAAACCGGTTTAAACCGGATAAAACCAGACTGAACCGGTTTAAACCGGATAAAACCGGATTGAACTGGTTTAATACGGTTTCAACCGGATAGAACTGGTTTAAACCGGATAAAACCTGATTGAACCGGTTTAAACCGGTTTCAAATGTATAGAACCGGATAGAACTGGCTTAAACCGGATAAAACAGGATTGAACTGGTTTAAACCGGATAAAACCGGATTGAACCGGTTTAAACTGCTTTCAATCGGATAGAACCGGATAGAACCGGTTTAAAATGGATAAAACCGGATTGAACCGGCTTAAACCGGTTTAAATCAGATAAAACCGGATTGAACCGGTTCAAACCGGTTTAAACCGGATAAAACCAGATTGAACTGGTTTAAACCGGTTTAAAACGGATAGAACCGGATAAAAATGGTTTAAACCGGATAAAACCGGAATGAACTGGTTTAAACAGGTTTAAAACGGATAAACCGGATAGAAACGGTTTAAACCGGATAAAACCGGATTGAACAGGATTAAACCGGTTTAAAACGGATAAAACCGGTTTAAACCGGATAAAACCAAATTGAACCAGTTTAAACCGGATAAAACCAGATTGAACCGGTTTAAAACGGATAAAACCGGATTGAACCGGTTTAAACCTGTTTAAACCAGATCAAAACCGATTGAACCGGTTTAAACCGGTTTAAACCAGATAAAACCGGTATGAACAGGCTTAAACCGGTTTAAACCGGATAGAAACGGTTTAAACCCGTTTAAAACGGATAAAACAGGATTGAACCGGTTTAAACCGGTTTAAACCAAATAAAACCGGCAGAAACCGGTTTAAACCGGATAGAACCGGTTTAAACCCGTTTAAACCGGATAAAACCGGATTGAACCGGTTTAAACCGGTTTAAACCGGATAAAACCGGATTGAACCAGCTTAAACCGGTTTAAACCGGATAAAACTGGATTGAACCGGTTTAAACCGGATAAAATTGGATTGATCCCGTTTAAACCGTTTTAAACAGGATAAAACCGGATTGAACAGTTTTATACCGGTTTAAACCGGATAAAACCGGTTTAAACGGGATAAAATCAAAATTGAACCAGTTTAAACCGGATAATACCAGATTGAACCGGTTTAAGCCGGATAAAACCGGACTGAAAAGGTTTAAATCGGTTTAAACCGTATAAAACCGGATTGAACTGGATTAAACCGGTTTAAACTGGATACACCGGATTGAATCGGTTAAAACCGGTTTAAACCGGATAAAACCAGATTGAACCGGTTTAAACCGGATTGAACCGGATTAAACCGGTTTCAACTGGATAGAACCGGACAGAACCGGTTTAAACCGGATAAAACCAGATTGAATCGGTTTAAACCGGTTCAAACCGGATAAAAGCAGATTGAAACGGTTTAAACCGGATTGAACCGGCTTCAACCAGATAAAACCGGATTGAACTGGTTTAAACCTGTTTAAACCAGATAAAAACCGATAGAACCGGTTTAAACCGGTTTAAACCAGATAAAACCGGTATGAACCGGCTTAAACTGGTTTAAACTGGATAGAACTGGTTTAAACCGTTATCCGGTTTAAACCGGATAAAAGTGGCATGAACCGGCTCAAACCGGTTTAAACCGGATAGAACCAGTTTAAACCGGTTTAAACCGGATAAAACCGGATTGAACCGGTTTAAACCGGTTTAAACCGGATAAAACCGGATTGAACCAGCTTAAACCGGTTTAAACAGGATACAACCGGATTGAAATGGTTTATACCGGTTTAAACCGGATAAAACCGGTTTAAACGGGATAAAACCAAATTGAACCAGTTTAAACTGGATAATACCAGACTGAACCGGTTTAAGCCGGATTAAACCGGACTGAACCGGTTTTAATCGGTTTAAACCGTATAAAACCGGATTAAACCGGTTTAAACTGGATAAACCGGATTGAATCGGTTAAAACTGGTTTAAACCGGATAAAACCGGATAGAACCGGTATAAACCGGATAGAACCCGATTGAACCAGTTTAAACCGGATAAAACCGGATTGATCCGGTTTAAACCGGTTTAAACCGGATAAAACAGGATTGAACCGGTTTAAACCGGTTTAAACCAGATAGAACCGGATAGAACCGGTTTAAACCGGATAGAACCGGATAGAACCGGTTTAAACCGGATAAAACCGGATTGAACGGGTTTAAACCAGTTTAAAGCGGATAAAACCGGATTGAACTGGTTAAAACCGGATCAAACCGGATTGAACCGGTTGAAACCTGTTTCAACCGGATAGAACCGGATAGAACCGGTTTAAACTGGATAAAACCGGATTGAACTGTTTTAACCGGTTAAAACAGGATAGAACAGGATAGAACCGGTTTAAACCGATTTAAACAGGATAGAAGCGGATAGAACCGGTTTAAAAGAGATAAAACCGGATTGAACCGTTTTAAACCGGATAAAACCGGATTGAACCAGTTCAAACTGGTTGAAACCGGATAAAACCGGATTAAACCGTTTTAAAGCGGTTTAAACCAGATAAAACCAGATTGAACCGGTTTAAGCCGATTAAAACCGGATTGAACTGGTTTAAACCAGTCTAAACGGGATAAAACCGGTTTAAACTGGATAAAAGCAGATTGAACCGGTTTAAACCAGACAAAACCGGATTGAACTGGTTCAACCGGGTTTAAACCGGATAAAACCGGAGTGAACTGTTTTAAACCGGATAAAACAGGATTGAACCGGTTGAAACTGGATAAAACCGGATCGAACCGTTTCATACCGGTTTAAACCAGATGTAAACGGAATGAACCAGTTTAAACCGGATAAAACCGGACTGAACCGGTTTAACCCGGATAAAACCGGATTGAACCGTTTCAAACCGGTTTTAACCAGATAAAAACGGAATGAACCGGTTTAAACCGGATAAAACCGGATTGAACCGGTTTAAACCGGATAAAACCGGATTGAACCGGTTTAAACCGGTTTCAAATGTATAGAACCGGATAGAACTGGTTTAAACCGGATAAAACAGGATTGAACTGGTTTAAACAGGATAAAACAGGATTGAACTGGTTTAAACTGGCTTCAACCGGATAGAAACGGATAGAGCCTGTTTAAACTGGATAAACCCGGATTGAACCGGCTTAAACCGGTTTAAACTGGATAAAACCGGATTGAACCGGTTCAAACCGGTTTAAACCGGATAGAACCAGTTTAAACCCGTTTAAACCGGATGAAACCGGATTGAACCGGTTTAAACCGTTTTAAACCGGATAAAACCGGATTGAACCAGCTTAACCTGGTTTAAACCGGATAAAACTGGATAGAACCGGTTTAAACCGGATAAAACCGGATTGATCCGGTTTAAACCGGTTTAAACAGGATAAAACAGGATTGAACTGGTTTATACCGGTTTAAACCGGATAAAACCGGTTTAAACGGGATAAAACCAAATTGAACCAGTTTAAACTGGATAATACCAGACTGAACCGGTTTAAGCCGGATAAAACCGGACTGAACCGGTTTAAATCGGTTTAAACCGTATAAAACCGGATTGAACCGGATTAAACCGGTTTAAACTGGATAAACCGGGTTGAATCGGTTAAAACCGGTTTAAACCGGATAAAACCGGATAGAACTGGTATAAACCGGAAAAAAACGGATTGAACCAGTTTAAACCGGATAAAACCGGATTGAACCGGTTTAATACGGTTTCAACCGGATAGAACTGGTTGAAATCGGATAAAACCTGATTGAACCGGTTTAAACCGGTTTCAAATGTATAGAACCGGATAGAACCGGTTTAAAATGGATAAAACCGGATTGAACCGGCTTAAACCGGTTTAAATCAGATAAAACCGGATTGAACCGTTTCAAACCAGTTTAAACCGGATAAAACCAGATTGAACTGGGTTAAACCGGATAAAACTGGATTGAACCGGCTTAAACCGGTTTAAACTGGATAAACCGGGTTGAATCGGTTAAAACCGGTTTAAACCGGATAAAACCGGATAGAACTGGTATAAACCGGATAAAAAAGGATTGAACCAGTTTAAACCGGATAAAACCGGATTGATCCGGTTTAAACCAGTTTAAACCGGATAAAACCGGATTGAACCGGTTTAAACCGGTTTAAACCAGATAGAACCGGATAGAACCGGTTTAAAACGGGTAGAACCGGTTCAAACCGGTTTGAACCGGATAAAACCGGAATGAACTGGTTTAAACCGGTTTAAAACGGATAGAACCGGATAGAAACGGTTTAAACCAGATAAAACCGGATCGAACCGGTGGAAACCGTTTGAAACCGGATAAAAATGGATTGAAAGGGTTTAAACCGGTTTAAACTGGATTAAACTGGAATGAACAGGCTTAAACAGGTCTATACTGGATAAAACTCGATTGAACAGGCTTAAACTGGTATAAAAAGCATAGAACCGGTTTAAACCGGATAAAACCGGATTGAACTGGTTTAAACCGGTTTAAACCGGATAAAACCAGACTGAACCGGTTTAAACCGGATAAAACCGGATTGAACCGGTTTAATACGGTTTCAACCGGATAGAACTGGTTTAAACCGGATAAAACCTGATTGAACCGGTTTAAACTGGTTTCAACCGGATAGAACCGGATAGAACCGGTTTAAAATGGATAAAACCGGATTGAACCGGCTTAAACCAGTTTAAATCAGATAAAACCGGATTGAACCGTTTCAAACCAGTTTAAACCGGATAAAACCAGATTGAACTGGGTTAAACCGGATAAAACTGGATTGAACCGGCTTAAACCGGTTAAACCGGATAAAACCGGATTTAACCGGTTCAAACCGGTTTAAACCGGATAAAACCGGAATGAACTGGTTTAAACCGGTTTAAAACGGATAGAACCGGATAGAAACAGTTTAAACCGGATAAAACCGGATTGAACTGGATTAAACCGGTTTAAAACGGATAAAACCGGTTTAAACCGGATAAAACCAAATTGAACCATTTTAAACCGGATAAAACCAGACTGAACCGGTTTAAACCGGTTTAAACCGGATAAAACCAGACTGAACCGATTTAAACCGGATAAAACCGGATTGAACCGGTTTAATACGGTTTCAACCGGATAGAACTGGTTTAAATCGGATAAAACCTGATTGAACCGGTTTAAACCGGTTTCAAATGTATAGAACCGGATAGAACCGGTTTAAACCGGATAAAACAGGATTGAACTGGTTTAAAGCGGATAAAGCCGGATTGAACCGGTTTAAACCGGTTTCAACCGGGTAAAACGAGATTGAACCGGTTTAAACCGGATAAATCCGGAATGAACTGGTTTAAACCGGAAAAAACTGGATTGAACCGGTTTAAACCGTTTTAAATCGGATAAATCCGGAATGAACTGGTTTAAACCGGTTTAAACTGGATAGAACTGCATAGAACCGATTTAAACCGGATAAAACCGGATTGAACCGGTTCAAACCGGATAATACCGGAATGAACCGGTTTAAACCGGATAAGAACGGATTGAAGCGGTTTAAACTGGTTTAAATCTGATAAAACCGGATCGATCCGGCTTAAACTGGTTTAAACCGGATAAAACTGGTTTAAACTGGATAAAACCGATTGAACCGGTTTAAACCGTTTTAAACTGGATAAAACCAGATTGAACCGGTTTAAACTGGATAAAAACGGATAGAACCGGTTTAAACCGGTTTAAACCAGATTGAACTGGATAGAATCGGTTTAAACCGGATAAAACCGGATTGAACAGGTTTAAACCGGATAAAAACGGATTGAACAGGTTTAAACCGGATAAAAACGGATTGAACCGGTTTAAACCGGCTTAACCGGATAAAACCGGATTGAACCGGATCAAACCGGTTTCAACCGGTTAGAACAGGTTTAAACCGGATAAAATCGGATTGAACCGGTTTAAACAGGATAAAACCGGATAGAACCGGTTCTAACCGGCATAAACCGGATTGAACTGGGTAGAACCGGTTTAAACGAGATAAAACCGGATTGAACTGGTTTAAACCGGTTTAAACAGGATAGAACTGGATAGAACCGGTTTAAACCGGAAAAAACCGGATTGAACCAGTTTAAAGTGGTTTAAACCGGATAAAACCAGATTGAACCGGTCTGAAACCGGATAAAACCGGATAGAACCTGTTTAAACCGGATAAAACTATATTGAACCGGTTTAAACCGGTTTAAACAGGATAGAACCGGTTTAAACTGGATAAAACCGGATTGAACCGGTTTAAACCCGTTTAAACCAGATAAAACCGGATTGAACCGTTTTAAACCGGCTCAAATCGGATAAAAACGGATTGAAGCGGTTTAAACTGGTTTAAACCGGATAAAACCAGATAGAACCGGGTTAAACCGGTTTAAATCGGATAAAACCGGATTGACCCGGTTTCAACCGGTTTAAACTGGATAAAAACGGATTGAACCGGTTTAAAACGGTTTAAACCGGATAAAAACGGTTTAAACCGGATAAAACCAAATTGAACCAGTTTAAACCGGATAAAACCAGATTGAACCGGTTTAAACCAGTTAAAACCGGATTGAACCATTTTAAACCGGTTTAAAACAAATAGAACCGGATAGAACCGGTTTAAACCGGATAAGACCTGATTGAAACGGTTTGAACCGGTTTAAACCGGATAAAACCGGATTGAACCGGTTTAAACTGGTTTCAACCGGATAGAACCGGATAGAACCTGTTTAAACTGTATAAAACCGGATTGAACCGGCTTAAACCGGTTTAAACCGGATAAAACCGGATTGAACCGGTTCAAACCGGTTTAAACCGGATAAAACCGGAATGAACTGGTTTAAACCGGTTTAAAACGGATAGAACCGGATAGAAACGGTATAAACTGGATAAAACCGGATTGAACCGGTGTAAACCGGTTGAAACAGGATAAAAACGGATTGAAAGGGTTTAAACCGGTATAAACTGGATAAAACCGGAATGAACCGGCTTAAACGGGTCTAAACCGGATAAAACGCGATTGAACAGGCTTAAACTGTTATAAAGAGCATAGAACCGGTTTAAACCGGATAAAACTGTATTGAACCGGTTTAAACCGGTTTAAAACGGATAAAACCAGACTGAACCGGTTTAAACCGGATAAAACCGGATTGAACCGGTTTAAACCAGTTTCAACTGTATAGAACCGGATAGAACCGGTTTAAACAGGATAAAACAGGATTGAACTGGTTTAAACCGGATAAAACAGGATTGAACAGGTTTAAACTGGTTCAAACCGGATAGAACCGGTTTAAACTGGATAAAACCGGATTGAACCGGCTTAAACCGGTTTAAACCGGATAAAACCGGATTGAACCGGTTCAAACCGGTTTAAAACGGATTAAACCGGATTGAACCGGCTCAAACCGGTTTAAACCGGATAAAACCGGAGTGAACTGGTTTAAACCGGCTTAAAACGGATAGAACCGGATACAAACGGTTTAAACCGGATTGAACTGGATTAAACCGGTTTAAAACGGATAAAACCGATTTAAACCGGATAAAACCAAATAGAACCATTTTTAACCGGATAAAACCAGATTGAACCGGTTTAAAATGGATAAAACCGGATTGAACCAGTTTAAACCAGTTTAAACCAGATAGAAATGGATAGAACTGGTTTAAACCGGATAAAAACGGATTGAACCGGTTTGAACTGGTCTAAACCGGATAAAACCGGATTGAACTGGTTTCAACCGGTTTAAACCGGATAAAACAAGATTGAACCAGTTTAAACCGGATAAAACCGGATTGAACCAGCTTAAACTGGTTTAAACTGGATAAAACTGGATTGAACCGGTTTAAACCGGTTTAAAACGGATAAAACCAGATTGAACCGGTTTAAAATGGATAAAACCGGATTGAACCAGTTTAAACCGGTTTAAACCAGATAGAAACGGATAGAACCGGTTTAAACCGGATAAAACCGGATTGAAACGGTTTGAACCGCTCTAAACCGGATAGAACCGGTTTCAACCAGTTTAAACCGGATAAAACCGGATTGAACCAGTTTAAACCGGATAAAACCGGATTGAACCGGTTTAAACCGGTTTCCAATGTATAGAACCGGATAGAACCGGTTTAAACCAGATAAAACAGGATTGAACTGGTTTAAACAGGATAAAACAGGATTGAACCGGTTTAAACTGGCTTCAACCGGATAGAAACGGATAGAGCCTGTTTAAACTGGATAAAACCGGATTGAACCGGCTTAAACCGGTTTAAACTGGATAAAACCGGATTGAACCGGTTCAAACCGGTTTAAACCGGATAGAACCAGTTTAAACCCGTTTAAACCGGATAAAACCGGATTGAACCGGTTTAAACCATTTTAAACCGGATAAAACCGGATTGAACCAGCTTAACCCGGTTTAAACCGGATAAAACTGGATTGAACCGGTTTAAACCGGATAAAACCGGATTGATCCGGTTTAAACCGGTTTAAACAGGATAAAACAGGATTGAACTGGTTTATACCGGTTTAAACCGGATAAAACCGGATTGAACAGGATTAAACCGGTTTAAAATGGATAAAACCGGTTTAAAACGGATAAAACCAAATTGAACCAGTTTAAACCGGATAAAACCAGATTGAACCGGTTTAAAACGGATAAAACCGGATTGAACCGGTTTAAACCTGTTTAAACCAGATCAAAACCGATTGAACCGGTTTAAACCGGTTTAAACCAGATAAAACCGGTATGAACAGGCTTAAACTGGTTTAAACCGGATAGAACCGGTTTAAACCCGTTTAAAACGGATAAAACAGGATTGAACCGGTTTAAACCGGTTTAAACCGGATAAAACCGGCAGAAACCGGTTTAAACCGGATAGAACCGGTTTAAACCCGTTTAAACCGGATAAAACCGGATTGAACCGGTTTAAAACGGTTTAAACCGGATAAAACCGGATTGAACCAGCTTAAACCGGTTTAAACCGGATAAAACTGGATTGAACCCGTTTAAACCGGATAAAATTGGATTGATCCCGTTTAAACCGTTTTAAACAGGATAAAACCGGATTGAACAGTTTTATACCGGTTTAAACCGGATAAAACCGGTTTAAACGGGATAAAATCAAAATTGAACCAGTTTAAACCGGATAATACCAGATTGAACCGGTTTAAGCCGGATAAAACCGGACTGAACCGGTTTAAATCGGTTTAAACCGTATAAAACCGAATTGAACTGGATTAAACCGGTTTAAACTGGATACACCGGATTGAATCGGTTAAAACCGGTTTAAACCGGATAAAACCAGATTGAACCAGTTTAAACCGGATTGAACCGGATTAAAACGGTTTCAACTGGATAGAACCGGACAGAACCGGTTTAAACCGGATAAAACCAGATTGAATCGGTTTAAACTGGTTCAAACCGGATAAAACCAGATTGAAACGGTTTAAACCGGATTGAACCGGCTTCAACCAGATAAAACCGGAATGAACTGGTTTAAACCGGTTTAAACCGGAAAAAACGGATTGAACTGTTTTAAAGCGGATAAAACCGGATTGAACTGGTTTATACCTGTTTAAACCAGATAAAAACCGATAGAACCGGTTTAAACCGGTTTAAACCAGATAAAACCGGTATGAACCGGCTTAAACTGGTTTAAACTGGATAGAACTGGTTTAAACCGTTATCCGGTTTAAACCGGATAAAAGTGGCATGAACCGGCTCAAATCGGTTTAAACCGGATAGAACCAGTTTAAACCGGTTTAAACCGGATAAAACCGGATTGAACCGGTTTAAACCGGTTTAAACCGGATAAAACCGGATTGAACCAGCTTAAACCGGTTTAAACAGGATACAACCGGATTGAAATGGTTTATACCGGTTTAAACCGGATAAAACCGGTTTAAACGGGATAAAACCAAATTGAACCAGTTTAAACTGGAAAATACCAGACTGAACCGGTTTAAGCCGGATTAAACCGGACTGAACCGGTTTAAATCGGTTTAAACCGTATAAAACCGGATTAAACCGGTTTAAACTGGATAAACCGGATTGAATCGGTTAAAACCGGTTTAAACCGGATAAAACCGGATAGAACCGGTATAAACCGGATAGAACCCGATTGAACCAGTTTAAACCGGATAAAACCGGATTGATCCGGTTTAAACCGGTTTAAACCGGATAAAACCGGATTGAACCGGTTTAAACCGGTTTAAACCAGATAGAACCGGATAGAACCGGTTTAAACCGGATAGAACCGGATAGAACCGGTTTAAACCGGATAAAAACGGATTGAACGGGTTTAAACTGGTTTAAAGCGGATAAAACCGGATTGAACCGGTTAAAACCGGATCAAACCGGATTGAACCGGTTGAAACCTGTTTCAACCGGATAGAACCGGATAGAACCGGTTTAAACTGGATAAAACCGGATTGAACTGTTTTAACCGGTTAAAACAGGATAGAACAGGATAGAACCGGTTTAAACCGATTTAAACAGGATAGAACCGGATAGAACCGGTTTAAACGAGATAAAACCGGATTGAACCGTTTTAAACCGGATAAAACCGGATTGAACCAGTTCAAACTGGTTGAAACCGGATAAAACCGGATTAAACCGTTTTAAAGCGGTTTAAACCAGATAAAACCAGATTGAACCGGTTTAAGCCGATTAAAACCGGATTGAACTGGTTTAAACCAGTCTAAACGGGATAAAACCGGTTTAAACTGGATAAAAGCAGATTGAACCGGTTTAAACCAGACAAAACCGGATTGAACTGGTTCAACCGGGTTTAAACCGGATAAAACCGGAGTGAACTGTTTTAAACCGGATAAAACAGGATTGAACCGGTTGAAACTGGATAAAACCGGATCGAACCGTTTCATACCGGTTTAAACCAGATGTAAACGGAATGAACCAGTTTAAACCGGATAAAACCGGACTGAACCGGTTTAACCCGGATAAAACCGGATTGAACCGTTTCAAACCGGTTTTAACCAGATAAAAACGGAATGAACCGGTTTAAACCGGATAAAACCGGATTGAACCGGTTTAAACCGGATAAAACCGGATTGAACCGGTTTAAACCGGTTTCAAATGTATAGAACCGGATAGAACTGGTTTAAACCGGATAAAACAGGATTGAACTGGTTTAAACAGGATAAAACAGGATTGAACTGGTTTAAACTGGCTTCAACCGGATAGAAACGGATAGAGCCTGTTTAAACTGGATAAACCCGGATTGAACCGGCTTAAACCGGTTTAAACTGGATAAAACCGGATTGAACCGGTTCAAACCGGTTTAAACCGGATAGAACCAGTTTAAACCCGTTTAAACCGGATGAAACCGGATTGAACCGGTTTAAACCGTTTTAAACCGGATAAAACCGGATTGAACCAGCTTAACCTGGTTTAAACCGGATAAAACTGGATAGAACCGGTTTAAACCGGATAAAACCGGATTGATCCGGTTTAAACCGGTTTAAACAGGATAAAACAGGATTGAACTGGTTTATACCGGTTTAAACCGGATAAAACCGGTTTAAACGGGATAAAACCAAATTGAACCAGTTTAAACTGGATAATACCAGACTGAACCGGTTTAAGCCGGATAAAACCGGACTGAACCGGTTTAAATCGGTTTAAACCGTATAAAACCGGATTGAACCGGATTAAACCGGTTTAAACTGGATAAACCGGGTTGAATCGGTTAAAACCGGTTTAAACCGGATAAAACCGGATAGAACTGGTATAAACCGGAAAAAAACGGATTGAACCAGTTTAAACCGGATAAAACCGGATTGAACCGGTTTAATACGGTTTCAACCGGATAGAACTGGTTGAAATCGGATAAAACCTGATTGAACCGGTTTAAACCGGTTTCAAATGTATAGAACCGGATAGAACCGGTTTAAACCGGATAAAACAGGATTGAACTGGTTTAAACCGGATAAAGCCGGATTGAACCGGTTTAAACCGGTTTCAACCGGATAGAACCGGATAGAACCGGTTTAAAATGGATAAAACCGGATTGAACCGGCTTAAACCGGTTTAAATCAGATAAAACCGGATTGAACCGTTTCAAACCAGTTTAAACCGGATAAAACCAGATTGAACTGGGTTAAACCGGATAAAACTGGATTGAACCGGCTTAAACCGGTTTAAACTGGATAAACCGGGTTGAATCGGTTAAAACCGGTTTAAACCGGATAAAACCGGATAGAACTGGTATAAACCGGATAAAAAAGGATTGAACCAGTTTAAACCGGATAAAACCGGATTGATCCGGTTTAAACCAGTTTAAACCGGATAAAACCGGATTGAACCGGTTTAAACCGGTTTAAACCAGATAGAACCGGATAGAACCGGTTTAAAACGGGTAGAACCGGTTCAAACCGGTTTGAACCGGATAAAACCGGAATGAACTGGTTTAAACCGGTTTAAAACGGATAGAACCGGATAGAAACGGTTTAAACCAGATAAAACCGGATCGAACCGGTGGAAACCGTTTGAAACCGGATAAAAATGGATTGAAAGGGTTTAAACCGGTTTAAACTGGATTAAACTGGAATGAACAGGCTTAAACAGGTCTATACTGGATAAAACTCGATTGAACAGGCTTAAACTGGTATAAAAAGCATAGAACCGGTTTAAGCCGGATTAAACCGGACTGAACCGGTTTAAATCGGTTTAAACCGTATAAAACCGGATTAAACCGGTTTAAACTGGATAAACCGGATTGAATCGGTTAAAACCGGTTTAAACCGGATAAAACCGGATAGAACCGGTATAAACCGGATAGAACCCGATTGAACCAGTTTAAACCGGATAAAACCGGATTGATCCGGTTTAAACCGGTTTAAACCGGATAAAACCGGATTGAACCGGTTTAAACCGGTTTAAACCAGATAGAACCGGATAGAACCGGTTTAAACCGGATAGAACCGGATAGAACCGGTTTAAACCGGATAAAAACGGATTGAACGGGTTTAAACCGGTTTAAAGCGGATAAAACCGGATTGAACCGGTTAAAACCGGATCAAACCGGATTGAACCGGTTGAAACCTGTTTCAACCGGATAGAACCGGATAGAACCGGTTTAAACTGGATAAAACCGGATTGAACTGTTTTAACCGGTTAAAACAGGATAGAACAGGATAGAACCGGTTTAAACCGATTTAAACAGGATAGAACCGGATAGAACCGGTTTAAACGAGATAAAACCGGATTGAACCGTTTTAAACCGGATAAAACCGGATTGAACCAGTTCAAACTGGTTGAAACCGGATAAAACCGGATTAAACCGTTTTAAAGCGGTTTAAACCAGATAAAACCAGATTGAACCGGTTTAAGCCGATTAAAACCGGATTGAACTGGTTTAAACCAGTCTAAACGGGATAAAACCGGTTTAAACTGGATAAAAGCAGATTGAACCGGTTTAAACCAGACAAAACCGGATTGAACTGGTTCAACCGGGTTTAAACCGGATAAAACCGGAGTGAACTGTTTTAAACCGGATAAAACAGGATTGAACCGGTTGAAACTGGATAAAACCGGATCGAACCGTTTCATACCGGTTTAAACCAGATGTAAACGGAATGAACCAGTTTAAACCGGATAAAACCGGACTGAACCGGTTTAACCCGGATAAAACCGGATTGAACCGTTTCAAACCGGTTTTAACCAGATAAAAACGGAATGAACCGGTTTAAACCGGATAAAACCGGATTGAACCGGTTTAAACCGGATAAAACCGGATTGAACCGGTTTAAACCGGTTTCAAATGTATAGAACCGGATAGAACTGGTTTAAACCGGATAAAACAGGATTGAACTGGTTTAAACAGGATAAAACAGGATTGAACTGGTTTAAACTGGCTTCAACCGGATAGAAACGGATAGAGCCTGTTTAAACTGGATAAACCCGGATTGAACCGGCTTAAACCGGTTTAAACTGGATAAAACCGGATTGAACCGGTTCAAACCGGTTTAAACCGGATAGAACCAGTTTAAACCCGTTTAAACCGGATGAAACCGGATTGAACCGGTTTAAACCGTTTTAAACCGGATAAAACCGGATTGAACCAGCTTAACCTGGTTTAAACCGGATAAAACTGGATAGAACCGGTTTAAACCGGATAAAACCGGATTGATCCGGTTTAAACCGGTTTAAACAGGATAAAACAGGATTGAACTGGTTTATACCGGTTTAAACCGGATAAAACCGGTTTAAACGGGATAAAACCAAATTGAACCAGTTTAAACTGGATAATACCAGACTGAACCGGTTTAAGCCGGATAAAACCGGACTGAACCGGTTTAAATCGGTTTAAACCGTATAAAACCGGATTGAACCGGATTAAACCGGTTTAAACTGGATAAACCGGGTTGAATCGGTTAAAACCGGTTTAAACCGGATAAAACCGGATAGAACTGGTATAAACCGGAAAAAAACGGATTGAACCAGTTTAAACCGGATAAAACCGGATTGAACCGGTTTAATACGGTTTCAACCGGATAGAACTGGTTGAAATCGGATAAAACCTGATTGAACCGGTTTAAACCGGTTTCAAATGTATAGAACCGGATAGAACCGGTTTAAACCGGATAAAACAGGATTGAACTGGTTTAAACCGGATAAAGCCGGATTGAACCGGTTTAAACCGGTTTCAACCGGATAGAACCGGATAGAACCGGTTTAAAATGGATAAAACCGGATTGAACCGGCTTAAACCGGTTTAAATCAGATAAAACCGGATTGAACCGTTTCAAACCAGTTTAAACCGGATAAAACCAGATTGAACTGGGTTAAACCGGATAAAACTGGATTGAACCGGCTTAAACCGGTTTAAACTGGATAAACCGGGTTGAATCGGTTAAAACCGGTTTAAACCGGATAAAACCGGATAGAACTGGTATAAACCGGATAAAAAAGGATTGAACCAGTTTAAACCGGATAAAACCGGATTGATCCGGTTTAAACCAGTTTAAACCGGATAAAACCGGATTGAACCGGTTTAAACCGGTTTAAACCAGATAGAACCGGATAGAACCGGTTTAAAACGGGTAGAACCGGTTCAAACCGGTTTGAACCGGATAAAACCGGAATGAACTGGTTTAAACCGGTTTAAAACGGATAGAACCGGATAGAAACGGTTTAAACCAGATAAAACCGGATCGAACCGGTGGAAACCGTTTGAAACCGGATAAAAATGGATTGAAAGGGTTTAAACCGGTTTAAACTGGATTAAACTGGAATGAACAGGCTTAAACAGGTCTATACTGGATAAAACTCGATTGAACAGGCTTAAACTGGTATAAAAAGCATAGAACCGGTTTAAGCCGGATTAAACCGGACTGAACCGGTTTAAATCGGTTTAAACCGTATAAAACCGGATTAAACCGGTTTAAACTGGATAAACCGGATTGAATCGGTTAAAACCGGTTTAAACCGGATAAAACCGGATAGAACCGGTATAAACCGGATAGAACCCGATTGAACCAGTTTAAACCGGATAAAACCGGATTGATCCGGTTTAAACCGGTTTAAACCGGATAAAACCGGATTGAACCGGTTTAAACCGGTTTAAACCAGATAGAACCGGATAGAACCGGTTTAAACCGGATAGAACCGGATAGAACCGGTTTAAACCGGATAAAAACGGATTGAACGGGTTTAAACCGGTTTAAAGCGGATAAAACCGGATTGAACCGGTTAAAACCGGATCAAACCGGATTGAACCGGTTGAAACCTGTTTCAACCGGATAGAACCGGATAGAACCGGTTTAAACTGGATAAAACCGGATTGAACTGTTTTAACCGGTTAAAACAGGATAGAACAGGATAGAACCGGTTTAAACCGATTTAAACAGGATAGAACCGGATAGAACCGGTTTAAACGAGATAAAACCGGATTGAACCGTTTTAAACCGGATAAAACCGGATTGAACCAGTTCAAACTGGTTGAAACCGGATAAAACCGGATTAAACCGTTTTAAAGCGGTTTAAACCAGATAAAACCAGATTGAACCGGTTTAAGCCGATTAAAACCGGATTGAACTGGTTTAAACCAGTCTAAACGGGATAAAACCGGTTTAAACTGGATAAAAGCAGATTGAACCGGTTTAAACCAGACAAAACCGGATTGAACTGGTTCAACCGGGTTTAAACCGGATAAAACCGGAGTGAACTGTTTTAAACCGGATAAAACAGGATTGAACCGGTTGAAACTGGATAAAACCGGATCGAACCGTTTCATACCGGTTTAAACCAGATGTAAACGGAATGAACCAGTTTAAACCGGATAAAACCGGACTGAACCGGTTTAACCCGGATAAAACCGGATTGAACCGTTTCAAACCGGTTTTAACCAGATAAAAACGGAATGAACCGGTTTAAACCGGATAAAACCGGATTGAACCGGTTTAAACCGGATAAAACCGGATTGAACCGGTTTAAACCGGTTTCAAATGTATAGAACCGGATAGAACTGGTTTAAACCGGATAAAACAGGATTGAACTGGTTTAAACAGGATAAAACAGGATTGAACTGGTTTAAACTGGCTTCAACCGGATAGAAACGGATAGAGCCTGTTTAAACTGGATAAACCCGGATTGAACCGGCTTAAACCGGTTTAAACTGGATAAAACCGGATTGAACTGGTTCAAACCGGTTTAAACCGGATAGAACCAGTTTAAACCCGTTTAAACCGGATGAAACCGGATTGAACCGGTTTAAACCGTTTTAAACCGGATAAAACCGGATTGAACCAGCTTAACCTGGTTTAAACCGGATAAAACTGGATAGAACCGGTTTAAACCGGATAAAACCGGATTGATCCGGTTTAAACCGGTTTAAACAGGATAAAACAGGATTGAACTGGTTTATACCGGTTTAAACCGGATAAAACCGGTTTAAACGGGATAAAACCAAATTGAACCAGTTTAAACTGGATAATACCAGACTGAACCGGTTTAAGCCGGATAAAACCGGACTGAACCGGTTTAAATCGGTTTAAACCGTATAAAACCGGATTGAACCGGATTAAACCGGTTTAAACTGGATAAACCGGGTTGAATCGGTTAAAACCGGTTTAAACCGGATAAAACCGGATAGAACTGGTATAAACCGGAAAAAAACGGATTGAACCAGTTTAAACCGGATAAAACCGGATTGAACCGGTTTAATACGGTTTCAACCGGATAGAACTGGTTGAAATCGGATAAAACCTGATTGAACCGGTTTAAACCGGTTTCAAATGTATAGAACCGGATAGAACCGGTTTAAACCGGATAAAACAGGATTGAACTGGTTTAAACCGGATAAAGCCGGATTGAACCGGTTTAAACCGGTTACAACCGGATAGAACCGGATAGAACCGGTTTAAAATGGATAAAACCGGATTGAACCGGCTTAAACCGGTTTAAATCAGATAAAACCGGATTGAACCGTTTCAAACCAGTTTAAACCGGATAAAACCAGATTGAACTGGGTTAAACCGGATAAAACTGGATTGAACCGGCTTAAACCGGTTTAAACTGGATAAACCGGGTTGAATCGGTTAAAACCGGTTTAAACCGGATAAAACCGGATAGAACTGGTATAAACCGGATAAAAAAGGATTGAACCAGTTTAAACCGGATAAAACCGGATTGATCCGGTTTAAACCAGTTTAAACCGGATAAAACCGGATTGAACCGGTTTAAACCGGTTTAAACCAGATAGAACCGGATAGAACCGGTTTAAAACGGGTAGAACCGGTTCAAACCGGTTTGAACCGGATAAAACCGGAATGAACTGGTTTAAACCGGTTTAAAACGGATAGAACCGGATAGAAACGGTTTAAACCAGATAAAACCGGATCGAACCGGTGGAAACCGTTTGAAACCGGATAAAAATGGATTGAAAGGGTTTAAACCGGTTTAAACTGGATTAAACTGGAATGAACAGGCTTAAACAGGTCTATACTGGATAAAACTCGATTGAACAGGCTTAAACTGGTATAAAAAGCATAGAACCGGTTTAAGCCGGATTAAACCGGACTGAACCGGTTTAAATCGGTTTAAACCGTATAAAACCGGATTAAACCGGTTTAAACTGGATAAACCGGATTGAATCGGTTAAAACCGGTTTAAACCGGATAAAACCGGATAGAACCGGTATAAACCGGATAGAACCCGATTGAACCAGTTTAAACCGGATAAAACCGGATTGATCCGGTTTAAACCGGTTTAAACCGGATAAAACCGGATTGAACCGGTTTAAACCGGTTTAAACCAGATAGAACCGGATAGAACCGGTTTAAACCGGATAGAACCGGATAGAACCGGTTTAAACCGGATAAAAACGGATTGAACGGGTTTAAACCGGTTTAAAGCGGATAAAACCGGATTGAACCGGTTAAAACCGGATCAAACCGGATTGAACCGGTTGAAACCTGTTTCAACCGGATAGAACCGGATAGAACCGGTTTAAACTGGATAAAACCGGATTGAACTGTTTTAACCGGTTAAAACAGGATAGAACAGGATAGAACCGGTTTAAACCGATTTAAACAGGATAGAACCGGATAGAACCGGTTTAAACGAGATAAAACCGGATTGAACCGTTTTAAACCGGATAAAACCGGATTGAACCAGTTCAAACTGGTTGAAACCGGATAAAACCGGATTAAACCGTTTTAAAGCGGTTTAAACCAGATAAAACCAGATTGAACCGGTTTAAGCCGATTAAAACCGGATTGAACTGGTTTAAACCAGTCTAAACGGGATAAAACCGGTTTAAACTGGATAAAAGCAGATTGAACCGGTTTAAACCAGACAAAACCGGATTGAACTGGTTCAACCGGGTTTAAACCGGATAAAACCGGAGTGAACTGTTTTAAACCGGATAAAACAGGATTGAACCGGTTGAAACTGGATAAAACCGGATCGAACCGTTTCATACCGGTTTAAACCAGATGTAAACGGAATGAACCAGTTTAAACCGGATAAAACCGGACTGAACCGGTTTAACCCGGATAAAACCGGATTGAACCGTTTCAAACCGGTTTTAACCAGATAAAAACGGAATGAACCGGTTTAAACCGGATAAAACCGGATTGAACCGGTTTAAACCGGATAAAACCGGATTGAACCGGTTTAAACCGGTTTCAAATGTATAGAACCGGATAGAACTGGTTTAAACCGGATAAAACAGGATTGAACTGGTTTAAACAGGATAAAACAGGATTGAACTGGTTTAAACTGGCTTCAACCGGATAGAAACGGATAGAGCCTGTTTAAACTGGATAAACCCGGATTGAACCGGCTTAAACCGGTTTAAACTGGATAAAACCGGATTGAACCGGTTCAAACCGGTTTAAACCGGATAGAACCAGTTTAAACCCGTTTAAACCGGATGAAACCGGATTGAACCGGTTTAAACCGTTTTAAACCGGATAAAACCGGATTGAACCAGCTTAACCTGGTTTAAACCGGATAAAACTGGATAGAACCGGTTTAAACCGGATAAAACCGGATTGATCCGGTTTAAACCGGTTTAAACAGGATAAAACAGGATTGAACTGGTTTATACCGGTTTAAACCGGATAAAACCGGTTTAAACGGGATAAAACCAAATTGAACCAGTTTAAACTGGATAATACCAGACTGAACCGGTTTAAGCCGGATAAAACCGGACTGAACCGGTTTAAATCGGTTTAAACCGTATAAAACCGGATTGAACCGGATTAAACCGGTTTAAACTGGATAAACCGGGTTGAATCGGTTAAAACCGGTTTAAACCGGATAAAACCGGATAGAACTGGTATAAACCGGAAAAAAACGGATTGAACCAGTTTAAACCGGATAAAACCGGATTGAACCGGTTTAATACGGTTTCAACCGGATAGAACTGGTTGAAATCGGATAAAACCTGATTGAACCGGTTTAAACCGGTTTCAAATGTATAGAACCGGATAGAACCGGTTTAAACCGGATAAAACAGGATTGAACTGGTTTAAACCGGATAAAGCCGGATTGAACCGGTTTAAACCGGTTTCAACCGGATAGAACCGGATAGAACCGGTTTAAAATGGATAAAACCGGATTGAACCGGCTTAAACCGGTTTAAATCAGATAAAACCGGATTGAACCGTTTCAAACCAGTTTAAACCGGATAAAACCAGATTGAACTGGGTTAAACCGGATAAAACTGGATTGAACCGGCTTAAACCGGTTTAAACTGGATAAACCGGGTTGAATCGGTTAAAACCGGTTTAAACCGGATAAAACCGGATAGAACTGGTATAAACCGGATAAAAACGGATTGAACCAGTTTAAACCGGATAAAACCGGATTGATCCGGTTTAAACCAGTTTAAACCGGATAAAACCGGATTGAACCGGTTTAAACCGGTTTAAACCAGATAGAACCGGATAGAACCGGTTTAAAACGGGTAGAACCAGTTCAAACCGGTTTGAACCGGATAAAACCGGAATGAACTGGTTTAAACCGGTTTAAAACAGATAGAACCGGATAGAAACGGTTTAAACCGGATAAAACCGGATCGAACCGGTGGAAACCGTTTGAAACCGGATAAAAATGGATTGAAAGGGTTTAAACCGTTTAAACTGGATTAAACTGGAATGAACAGGCTTAAACAGGTCTATACTGGATAAAACTCGATTGAACAGGCTTAAACTGGTATAAAAAGCATAGAACCGGTTTAAACCGGATAAAACCGGATTGAACTGGTTTAAACCGGTTTAAACCGGATAAAACCAGACTGAACCGGTTTAAACCGGATAAAACCGGATTGAACCGGTTTAATACGGTTTCAACCGGATAGAACTGGTTTAAACCGGATAAAACCTGATTGAACCGGTTTAAACTGGTTTCAACCGGATAGAACCGGATAGAACCGGTTTAAAATGGATAAAACCGGATTGAACCGGCTTAAACCGGTTTAAATCAGAGAAAACCGGATTGAACCGTTTCAAACCAGTTTAAACCGGATAAAACCAGATTGAACTGGGTTAAACCGGATAAAACTGGATTGAACCGGCTTAAACCGGTTAAACCGGATAAAACCGGATTTAACCGGTTCAAACCGGTTTAAACCGGATAAAACCGGAATGAACTGGTTTAAACCGGTTTAAAACGGATAGAACCGGATAGAAACAGTTTAAACCGGATAAAACCGGATTGAACTGGATTAAACCGGTTTAAAACGGATAAAACCGGTTTAAACCGGATAAAACCAAATTGAACCATTTTAAACCGGATAAAACCAGACTGAACCGGTTTAAACCGGTTTAAACCGGATAAAACCAGACTGAACCGATTTAAACCGGATAAAACCGGATTGAACCGGTTTAATACGGTTTCAACCGGATAGAACTGGTTTAAATCGGATAAAACCTGATTGAACCGGTTTAAACCGGTTTCAAATGTATAGAACCGGATAGAACCGGTTTAAACCGGATAAAACAGGATTGAACTGGTTTAAAGCGGATAAAGCCGGATTGAACCGGTTTAAACCGGTTTCAACCGGGTAAAACGAGATTGAACCGGTTTAAACCGGATAAATCCGGAATGAACTGGTTTAAACCGGAAAAAACTGGATTGAACCGGTTTAAACCGTTTTAAATCGGATAAATCCGGAATGAACTGGTTTAAACCGGTTTAAACTGGATAGAACTGCATAGAACCGATTTAAACCGGATAAAACCGGATTGAACCGGTTCAAACCGGATAATACCGGAATGAACCGGTTTAAACCGGATAAGAACGGATTGAAGCGGTTTAAACTGGTTTAAATCTGATAAAACCGGATCGATCCGGCTTAAACTGGTTTAAACCGGATAAAACTGGTTTAAACTGGATAAAACCGATTGAACCGGTTTAAACCGTTTTAAACTGGATAAAACCAGATTGAACCGGTTTAAACTGGATAAAAACGGATAGAACCGGTTTAAACCGGTTTAAACCAGATTGAACTGGATAGAATCGGTTTAAACCGGATAAAACCGGATTGAACAGGTTTAAACCGGATAAAAACGGATTGAACAGGTTTAAACCGGATAAAAACGGATTGAACCGGTTTAAACCGGCTTATCCGGATAAAACCGGATTGAACCGGATCAAACCGGTTTCAACCGGTTAGAACAGGTTTAAACCGGATAAAATCGGATTGAACCGGTTTAAACAGGATAAAACCGGATAGAACCGGTTCTAACCGGCATAAACCGGATTGAACTGGGTAGAACCGGTTTAAACGAGATAAAACCGGATTGAACTGGTTTAAACCGGTTTAAACAGGATAGAACTGGATAGAACCGGTTTAAACCGGATAAAACCGGATTGAACCAGTTTAAAGTGGTTTAAACCGGATAAAACCAGATTGAACCGGTCTGAAACCGGATAAAACCGGATAGAACCTGTTTAAACCGGATAAAACTATATTGAACCGGTTTAAACCGGTTTAAACAGGATAGAACCGGTTTAAACTGGATAAAACCGGATTGAACCGGTTTAAACCCGTTTAAACCAGATAAAACCGGATTGAACCGTTTTAAACCGGCTCAAATCGGATAAAAACGGATTGAAGCGGTTTAAACGGGTTTAAACCGGATAAAACCAGATTGAACCGGTTCAAACCGGTTTAAACCGGATAAAACCGGAATGAACTGGTTTAAACCGGTTTAAAACGGATAGAACCGGATAGAAACGGTATAAACTGGATAAAACCGGATTGAACCGGTGTAAACCGGTTGAAACAGGATAAAAACGGATTGAAAGGGTTTAAACCGGTATAAACTGGATAAAACCGGAATGAACCGGCTTAAACGGGTCTAAACCGGATAAAACGCGATTGAACAGGCTTAAACTGTTATAAAGAGCATAGAACCGGTTTAAACCGGATAAAACTGTATTGAACCGGTTTAAACCGGTTTAAAACGGATAAAACCAGACTGAACCGGTTTAAACCGGATAAAACCGGATTGAACCGGTTTAAACCAGTTTCAACTGTATAGAACCGGATAGAACCGGTTTAAACAGGATAAAACAGGATTGAACTGGTTTAAACCGGATAAAACAGGATTGAACAGGTTTAAACTGGTTCAAACCGGATAGAACCGGTTTAAACTGGATAAAACCGGATTGAACCGGCTTAAACCGGTTTAAACCGGATAAAACCGGATTGAACCGGTTCAAACCGGTTTAAAACGGATTAAACCGGATTGAACCGGCTCAAACCGGTTTAAACCGGATAAAACCGGAGTGAACTGGTTTAAACCGGCTTAAAACGGATAGAACCGGATACAAACGGTTTAAACCGGATAAAACCGGATTGAACTGGATTAAACCGGTTTAAAACGGATAAAACCGATTTAAACCGGATAAAACCAAATAGAACCATTTTTAACCGGATAAAACCAGATTGAACCGGTTTAAAATGGATAAAACCGGATTGAACCAGTTTAAACCAGTTTAAACCAGATAGAAATGGATAGAACTGGTTTAAACCGGATAAAAACGGATTGAACCGGTTTGAACTGGTCTAAAGCGGATAAAACCGGATTGAACTGGTTTCAACCGGTTTAAACCGGATAAAACAAGATTGAACCAGTTTAAACCGGATAAAACCGGATTGAACCAGCTTAAACTGGTTTAAACTGGATAAAACTGGATTGAACCGGTTTAAACCGGTTTAAAACGGATAAAACCAGATTGAACCGGTTTAAAATGGATAAAACCGGATTGAACCAGTTTAAACCGGTTTAAACCAGATAGAAACGGATAGAACCGGTTTAAACCGGATAAAACCGGATTGAAATGGTTTGAACCGCTCTAAACCGGATAGAACCGGTTTCAACCAGTTTAAACCGGATAAAACCGGATTGAACCAGTTTAAACCGGATAAAACCGGATTGAACCGGTTTAAACCGGTTTCCAATGTATAGAACCGGATAGAACCGGTTTAAACCAGATAAAACAGGATTGAACTGGTTTAAACAGGATAAAACAGGATTGAACCGGTTTAAACTGGCTTCAACCGGATAGAAACGGATAGAGCCTGTTTAAACTGGATAAAACCGGATTGAACCGGCTTAAACCGGTTTAAACTGGATAAAACCGGATTGAACCGGTTCAAACCGGTTTAAACCGGATAGAACCAGTTTAAACCCGTTTAAACCGGATAAAACCGGATTGAACCGGTTTAAACCATTTTAAACCGGATAAAACCGGATTGAACCAGCTTAACCCGGTTTAAACTGGATAAAACTGGATTGAACCGGTTTAAACCGGATAAAACCGGATTGATCCGGTTTAAACCGGTTTAAACAGGATAAAACAGGATTGAACTGGTTTATACCGGTTTAAACCGGATAAAACCGGATTGAACAGGATTAAACCGGTTTAAAATGGATAAAACCGGTTTAAAACGGATAAAACCAAATTGAACCAGTTTAAACCGGATAAAACCAGATTGAACCGGTTTAAAACGGATAAAACCGGATTGAACCGGTTTAAACCTGTTTAAACCAGATCAAAACCGATTGAACCGGTTTAAACCGGTTTAAACCAGATAAAACCGGTATGAACAGGCTTAAACTGGTTTAAACCGGATAGAACCGGTTTAAACCCGTTTAAAACGGATAAAACAGGATTGAACCGGTTTAAACCGGTTTAAACCGGATAAAACCGGCAGAAACCGGTTTAAACCGGATAGAACCGGTTTAAACCCGTTTAAACCGGATAAAACCGGATTGAACCGGTTTAAAACGGTTTAAACCGGATAAAACCGGATTGAACCAGCTTAAACCGGTTTAAACCGGATAAAACTGGATTGAACCCGTTTAAACCGGATAAAATTGGATTGATCCCGTTTAAACCGTTTTAAACAGGATAAAACCGGATTGAACAGTTTTATACCGGTTTAAACCGGATAAAACCGGTTTAAACGGGATAAAATCAAAATTGAACCAGTTTAAACCGGATAATACCAGATTGAACCGGTTTAAGCCGGATAAAACCGGACTGAACCGGTTTAAATCGGTTTAAACCGTATAAAACCGAATTGAACTGGATTAAACCGGTTTAAACTGGATACACCGGATTGAATCGGTTAAAACCGGTTTAAACCGGATAAAACCAGATTGAACCGGTTTAAACCGGATTGAACCGGATTAAAACGGTTTCAACTGGATAGAACCGGACAGAACCGGTTTAAACCGGATAAAACCAGATTGAATCGGTTTAAACCGGTTCAAACCGGATAAAACTAGATTGAAACGGTTTAAACCGGATTGAACCGGCTTCAACCAGATAAAACCGGAATGAACTGGTTTAAACCGGTTTAAACCGGAACAAACGGATTGAACTGTTTTAAAGCGGATAAAACCGGATTGAACTGGTTTATACCTGTTTAAACCAGATAAAAACCGATAGAACCGGTTTAAACCGGTTTAAACCAGATAAAACCGGTATGAACCGGCTTAAACTGGTTTAAACTGGATAGAACTGGTTTAAACCGTTATCCGGTTTAAACCGGATAAAAGTGGCATGAACCGGCTCAAATCGGTTTAAACCGGATAGAACCAGTTTAAACCGGTTTAAACCGGATAAAACCGGATTGAACCGGTTTAAACCGGTTTAAACCGGATAAAACCGGATTGAACCAGCTTAAACCGGTTTAAACAGGATACAACCGGATTGAAATGGTTTATACCGGTTTAAACCGGATAAAACCGGTTTAAACGGGATAAAACCAAATTGAACCAGTTTAAACTGGAAAATACCAGACTGAACCGGTTTAAGCCGGATTAAACCGGACTGAACCGGTTTAAATCGGTTTAAACCGTATAAAACCGGATTAAACCGGTTTAAACTGGATAAACCGGATTGAATCGGTTAAAACCGGTTTAAACCGGATAAAACCGGATAGAACCGGTATAAACCGGATAGAACCCGATTGAACCAGTTTAAACCGGATAAAACCGGATTGATCCGGTTTAAACCGGTTTAAACCGGATAAAACCGGATTGAACCGGTTTAAACCGGTTTAAACCAGATAGAACCGGATAGAACCGGTTTAAACCGGATAGAACCGGATAGAACCGGTTTAAACCGGATAAAAACGGATTGAACGGGTTTAAACCGGTTTAAAGCGGATAAAACCGGATTGAACCGGTTAAAACCGGATCAAACCGGATTGAACCGGTTGAAACCTGTTTCAACCGGATAGAACCGGATAGAACCGGTTTAAACTGGATAAAACCGGATTGAACTGTTTTAACCGGTTAAAACAGGATAGAACAGGATAGAACCGGTTTAAACCGATTTAAACAGGATAGAACCGGATAGAACCGGTTTAAACGAGATAAAACCGGATTGAACCGTTTTAAACCGGATAAAACCGGATTGAACCGGTTCAAACTGGTTGAACCCGGATAAAACCGGATTAAACCGTTTTAAAGCGGTTTAAACCAGATAAAACCAGATTGAACCGGTTTAAGCCGATTAAAACCGGATTGAACTGGTTTAAACCAGTCTACACCGGATAAAACCGGTTTAAACTGGATAAAAGCAGATTGAACCGGTTTAAACCAGACAAAACCGGATTGAACTGGTTCAACCGGGTTTAAACCGGATAAAACCGGAGTGAACTGATTTAAACCGGATAAAACAGGATTGAACCGGTTGAAACCGGATAAAACCGGATCGATCCGTTTCATACCGGTTTAAACCAGATGTAAACGGAATGAACCAGTTTAAACCGGATAAAACCGGACTGAACCGGTTTAACCCGGATAAAACCGGATTGAACCGTTTCAAACCGGTTTTAACCAGATAAAAACGGAATGAACCGGTTTAAACCGGATAAAACCGGATTGAACCGGTTTAAACCGGATAAAACCGGATTGAACCGGTTTAAATCGGTTTCAAATGTATAGAACCGGATAGAACCGGTTTAAACCGGATAAAACAGGATTGAACTGGTTTAAACAGGATAAAACAGGATTGAACTGGTTTAAACTGGCTTCAACCGGATAGAAACGGATAGAGCCTGTTTAAACTGGATAAAACCGGATTGAACCGGTTCAAACCGGTTTAAACCGGATAGAACCAGTTTAAACCCGTTTAAACCGGATAAAACCGGACTGAACCGGTTTAAACCGTTTTAAACCGGATAAAACCGGATTGAACCAGCTTAACCCGGTTTAAACCGGATAAAACTGGATAGAACCGGTTTAAACCGGATAAAACCGGATTGATCCGGTTTAAACCGGTTTAAACAGGATAAAACAGGATTGAACTGGTTTATACCGGTTTAAACTGGATAAAACCGGTTTAAACGGGATAAAACCAAATTGAACCAGTTTAAACTGGATAATACCAGACTGAACCGGTTTAAGCCGGATAAAACCGGACTGAACCGGTTTAAATCGGTTTAAACCGTATAAAACCGGATTGAACCGGATTAAACCGGTTTAAACTGGATAAACCGGGTTGAATCGGTTAAAACCGGTTTAAACCGGATAAAACCGGATAGAACTGGTATAAACCGGATAAAAACGGATTGAACCAGTTTAAACCGGATAAAACCGGATTGATCCGGTTTAAACCAGTTTAAACCGGATAAAACCGGATTGAACCGGTTTAAACCGGTTTAAACCAGATAGAACCGGATAGAACCGGTTTAAAACGGGTAGAACCAGTTCAAACCGGTTTGAACCGGATAAAACCGGAATGAACCGGTTTAAACCGGTTTAAAACAGATAGAACCGGATAGAAACGGTTTAAACCGGATAAAACCGGATCGAACCGGTGGAAACCGTTTGAAACCGGATAAAAATGGATTGAAAGGGTTTAAACCGGTTTAAACTGGATTAAACTGGAATGAACAGGCTTAAACAGGTCTATACTGGATAAAACTCGATTGAACAGGCTTAAACTGGTATAAAAAGCATAGAACCGGTTTAAACCGGATAAAACCGGATTGAACTGGTTTAAACCGGTTTAAACCGGATAAAACCAGACTGAACCGGTTTAAACCGGATAAAACCGGATTGAACCGGTTTAATACGGTTTAAACCGGATAGAACTGGTTTAAACCGGATAAAACCTGATTGAACCGGTTTAAACTGGTTTCAACCGGATAGAACCGGATAGAACCGGTTTAAAATGGATAAAACCGGATTGAACCGGCTTAAACCGGTTTAAATCAGATAAAACTGGATTGAACCGTTTCAAACCAGTTTAAACCGGATAAAACCAGATTGAACTGGGTTAAACCGGATAAAACTGGATTGAACCGGCTTAAACCGGTTTAAACCGGATAAAACCGGATTTAACCGGTTCAAACCGGTTTAAACCGGATAAAACCGGAATGAACTGGTTTAAACCGGTTTAAAACGGATAGAACCGGATAGAAACAGTTTAAACCGGATAAAACCGGATTGAACTGGATTAAACCGGTTTAAAACGGATAAAACCGGTTTAAACCGGATAAAACCAAATTGAACCATTTTAAACCGGATAAAACCAGACTGAACCGGTTGAAACCGGTTTAAACCGGATAAAACCAGACTGAACCGATTTAAACCGGATAAAACCGGATTGAACCGGTTTAATACGGTTTCAACCGGATAGAACTGGTTTAAATCGGATAAAACCTGATTGAACCGGTTTAAACCGGTTTCAAATGTATAGAACCGGATAGAACCGGTTTAAACCGGATAAAACAGGATTGAACTGGTTTAAAGCGGATAAAGACGGATTGAACCGGTTTAAACCGGTTTCAACCGGGTAAAACGAGATTGAACCGGTTTAAACCGGATAAATCCGGAATGAACTGGTTTAAACCGGAAAAAACTGGATTGAACCGGTTTAAACCGTTTTAAATCGGATAAATCCGGAATGAACTGGTTTAAACCGGTTTAAACTGGATAGAACTGCATAGAACCGATTTAAACCGGATAAAACCGGATTGAACCGGTTCAAACCGGATAATACCGGAATGAACCGGTTTAAACCGGATAAGAACGGATTGAAGCGGTTTAAACTGGTTTAAATCTGATAAAACCGGATCGATCCGGCTTAAACTGGTTTAAACCGGATAAAACTGGTTTAAACTGGATAAAACCGATTGAACCGGTTTAAACCGTTTTAAACTGGATAAAACCAGATTGAACCGGTTTAAACTGGATAAAAACGGATAGAACCGGTTTAAACCGGTTTAAACCAGATTGAACTGGATAGAATCGGTTTAAACCGGATAAAACCGGATTGAACAGGTTTAAACCGGATAAAAACGGATTGAACAGGTTTAAACCGGATAAAAACGGATTGAACCGGTTTAAACCGGCTTAACCGGATAAAACCGGATTGAACCGGATCAAACCGGTTTAAACCGGTTAGAACAGGTTTAAACCGGATAAAATCGGATTGAACCGGTTTAAACAGGATAAAACCGGATAGAACCGGTTCTAACAGGCATAAACCGGATTGAACTGGGTAGAACCGGTTTAAACGAGATAAAACCGGATTGAACTGGTTTAAACCGGTTTAAACAGGATAGAACTGGATAGAACCGGTTTAAACCGGATAAAACCGGATTGAACCAGTTTAAAGTGGTTTAAACCGGATAAAACCAGATTGAACCGGTCTGAAACCGGATAAAACCGGATAGAACCTGTTTAAACCGGATAAAACTATATTGAACCGGTTTAAACCGGTTTAAACAGGATAGAACCGGTTTAAACTGGATAAAACCGGATTGAACCGGGTTAAACCCGTTTAAACCAGATAAAACCGGATTGAACCGTTTTAAACCGGCTCAAATCAGATAAAAACGGATTGAACCGGTTTAAAACGGTTTAAACCGGATAAAAACGGTTTAAACCGGATAAAACCAAATTGAACCAGTTTAAACCGGATAAAACCAGATTGAACCGGTTTAAACCAGATAAAACCGGATTGAACCATTTTAAACTGGTTTAAAACAAATAGAACCGGATAGAACCGGTTTAAAACGGATAAGACCTGATTGAAACGGTTTGAACCGGTTTAAACTGGATAAAACCGGATTGAACCGGTTTAAACTGGTTTCAACCGGATAGAACCTGTTTAAACTGTATAAAACCGGATTGAACCGGCTTAAACCGGTTTAAACCGGATAAAACCGGATTGAACCGGTTCAAACCGGTTTAAACCGGATAAAACCGGAATGAACTGGTTTAAACCAGTTTCAACTGTATAGAAACGGTATAAACTCGATAAAACCGGATTGAACCGGTGTAAACCGGTTGAAACAGGATAAAAACGGATTGAAAGGGTTTAAACCGGTATAAACTGGATAAAACCGGAATGAACCGGCTTAAACGGGTCTAAACCGGATAAAACGCGATTGAACAGGCTTAAACTGGTATAAAGAGCATAGAACCGGTTTAAACCGGATAAAACTGTATTGAACCGGTTTAAACCGGTTTAAAACGGATAAAACCAGACTGAACCGGTTTAAACCGGATAAAACCGGATTGAACCGGTTTAAACCAGTTTCAACTGTATAGAACCGGATAGAACCGGTTTAAACCGGATAAAACAGGATTGAACTGGTTTAAACCGGATAAAACAGGATTGAACAGGTTTAAACTGGTTCAAACCAGATAGAACCGGTTTAAACTGGATAAAACCGGATTGAACTGGTTTAATACGGTTTCAACCGGATAGAACTGGTTTAAACCGGATAAAACCTGATTGAACCGGTTTAAACCGGTTTCAAATGTATAGAACCGGATAGAA
Source organism: Cynocephalus volans (assembly GCF_027409185.1). Lineage (NCBI taxonomy): Eukaryota > Metazoa > Chordata > Mammalia > Dermoptera > Cynocephalidae > Cynocephalus > Cynocephalus volans. The sequence goes on along the minus strand of NW_026902374.1, from coordinate 677,719 downwards.
CTGGCTTAAACCGGATAAAACAGGATTGAACTGGTTTAAACCGGATAAAACCGGATTGAACCGGTTTAAACTGGTTTCAATCGGATAGAACCGGATAGAACCGGTTTAAAATGGATAAAACCGGATTGAACCGGCTTAAACCGGTTTAAACCAGATAAAACCGGATTGAACCGGTTCAAACCGGTTTAAACCGGATAAAACCAGATTGAACTGGTTTAAACCGGTTTAAAACAGATAGAACCGGATAGAAACGGTTTTAAACCGGATAAAACCGGAATGAACTGGTTTAAACCGGTTTAAAACGGATAGAACCGGATAGAACCGGTTTTAACCAGATAAGAACGGATTGAACAGGTTTAAACCGGATAAAAACGGATTGAAACGGTTTAAACCGGTTTAAACCGGGTAAAACCGGATTGAACCGGTTCAAACCGGTTTAAAACGGATAGAACTGGTTTAAACCGGATAAAATCAGATTGAACCGGATAAAACCGGATAGAACCGGTTCTAACCGGTTTAAACCGGATTGAAATGGGTAGAACCGGTTTAAACCAGATAAAACCGGATTGGACTGGTTTAAACCGGTTTAAACAGGATAGAACCGGATAGAACCGTTTTAAAGCGGATAAAACCGGATTGAATCAGTTTAAAGTGGTTTAAACCGGATAAAACCAGATTGAACCGGTCTAAAACCGGATAAAACCGGATAGAACCGGTTTAAATCGGATAAAACCATATTGATCCGGTTTAAACCGGTTTAAACAGGATAGAACCGGTTTAAAATGGATAAAACCGGATTGAACCGGTTTAAACCCGTATAAACCGGAAAAAACCGGATTGAACCGTTTTAAACCGGCTGAAATCGGATAAAAACGGATTGAGGCGGTTTAAACCGGTTTCAACCGGATAAAACCAGATAGAACCAGGTTAAATCGGTTTAAACCGGTTTAAACCGGATAGAACCAGATGGAACCGGTTTAAACTGGATAAAAGCGGATTGAACCGGTTTAAGCCGGTTAAAACCGGAGAAAACCAGATGGAACCGGCTTAAACAGGTTTAAACCGGAGAAAACCGGATTGAACCGGTTGAAACCGGTTGAAATCGGATATAAACGGATTGAAGCAGTTTAAACCGGTTTAAAACTGATAAAACCGGAATGAACCGGCCTAAACCGGTTTAAACTGGATACCGGTTTAAACCGGATAAAACCGGATTGAACTGGCTTAAACTGGTTTAAACCAGATAGAACCGGTTTAAACTGGATAAAACCGATTGAACCGGTTTAAACCGGTTTAAACCGGATAAAACCGGATTGAACGGGTTTTAACTGGATAAAACCGGATTGAACTGGTTTAAACCGGTTTCAACCGGATAGGACCGGATAGAACCGGTTTAAACTGGATAAAACAGGATTGAACCAGCTTAAACAGGTTTAAACCGGATGAAACAGGATTGAACCGGTTCAATCCGGTTTAAACCGGATAAAACCGGAGTGAACTGGTTTAAACCGGATAAAACTGGATTGAACTGGTTTAAACCGGATAAAACCGGATAAAACCGGTATGAACCGGCTTAAACCGGTTTAAACTGGATAGAACCGGTTTAATCTGGTATCCGGTTTAAACCGGATAAAACCGGCATGAACCGGCTCAAACCGGTTTAAACCGGATAGAACCGGTTTAAACCCGTTTAAAACCGGATAAAACCGGATTGAACCGGTTTAAACCGGTTTAAACCGGATAAAACCGGATTGATCCGGTTTAAACCGGTTTAAACCAGATAGAACCGGATAGAACCGGTTTAAACCGGATAAAACTGGATAGAACCGGTTTAAACCGGATAAAACTGGATTGAACCGGTTTAAAGCGGATCAAACCGGATTGAACCGGTTTAAACCGGTTTCAACCGGATAGAACCGGATATTACCGGTTTAAAACGGATAAAACCGGATTGGAACGGCTTAAACCGGTTTAAACCGGATAAAACCGGATTGAACCGGTTCAAACCGGTTTAAACCGGATAAAACCGGAATGAACTGGTTTAAACCGGTTTAAAACGGATAGAACCGGATAGAAATGGTTTAAACCGGATAAAACCGGATTGAACTGGATTAAACCGGTTTAAAACAGATAAAACCGGTTTAAACCGGATAAAACCGAATTGAACCATTTTAAACCGGATAAAACCAGACTGAACAGGTTTAAACCGGTTTAAACCGGATAAAACCAGACTGAACCGGTTTAAACCGGATAAAACCGGATTGAACTGGTTTAATACGGTTTCAACCGGATAGAACTGGTTTAAACCGGATAAAACCTGATTGAACCGGTTTAAACCGGTTTCAAATGTATAGAACCGGATAGAACTGGCTTAAACCGGATAAAACAGGATTGAACTGGTTTAAACCGGATAAAAACGGATTGAACCGGTTTAAACTGGTTTCAATCGGATAGAACCGGATAGAACCGGTTTAAAATGGATAAAACCGGATTGAACCGGCTTAAACCGGTTTAAACCAGATAAAACCGGATTGAACCGGTTCAAACCGGTTTAAACCGGATAAAACCAGATTGAACTGGTTTAAACCGGTTTAAACAGGATAGAACCGGATAGAACCGTTTTAAAGCGGATAAAACCGGATTGAATCAGTTTAAAGTGGTTTAAACCGGATAAAACCAGATTGAACCGGTCTAAAACCGGATAAAACCGGATAGAACCGGTTTAAATTGGATAAAACCATATTGAACCGGTTTAAACCGGTTTAAACAGGATAGAACCGGTTTAAAATGGATAAAACCGGATTGAACCGGTTTAAACCCGTATAAACCGGAAAAAACCGGATTGAACCGTTTTAAACCGGCTGAAATCGGATAAAAACGGATTGAGGCGGTTTAAACCGGTTTCAAATGTATAGAACCGGATAGAACTGGCTTAAACCGGATAAAACAGGATTGAACTGGTTTAAACCGGATAAAACCGGATTGAACCGGTTTAAACTGGTTTCAATCGGATAGAACCGGATAGAACCAGTTTAAAATGGATAAAACCGGATTGAACCGGCTTAAACCGGTTTAAACCAGATAAAACCGGATTGAACCGGTTCAAACCGGTTTAAACCGGATAAAACCAGATTGAACTGGTTTAAACCGGTTTAAAACAGATAGAACCGGATAGAAACGGTTTAAACCGGATAAAACCGGAATGAACTGGTTTAAACCGGTTTAAAACGGATAGAACCGGATAGAACCGGTTTTAACCAGATAAGAACGGATTGAACAGGTTTAAACCGGATAAAAACGGATTGAACCGGTTTAAACCGGTTTAAACCGGGTAAAACCGGATTGAACCGGTTCAAACCGGTTTAAAACGGATAGAACTGGTTTAAACCGGATAAAATCAGATTGAACCGGATAAAACCGGATAGAACCGGTTCTAACCGGTTTAAACCGGATTGAAATGGGTAGAACCGGTTTAAACCAGATAAAACCGGATTGGACTGGTTTAAACCGGTTTAAACAGGATAGAACCGGATAGAACCGTTTTAAAGCGGATAAAACCGGATTGAATCAGTTTAAAGTGGTTTAAACCGGATAAAACCAGATTGAACCGGTCTAAAACCGGATAAAACCGGATAGAACCGGTTTAAATCGGATAAAACCATATTGATCCGGTTTAAACCGGTTTAAACAGGATAGAACCGGTTTAAAATGGATAAAACCGGATTGAACCGGTTTAAACCCGTATAAACCGGAAAAAAACCGGATTGAACCGTTTTAAACCGGCTGAAATCGGATAAAAACGGATTGAGGCGGTTTAAACCGGTTTCAACCGGATAAAACCAGATAGAACCAGGTTAAATCGGTTTAAACCGGTTTAAACCGGATAGAACCAGATGGAACCGGTTTAAACTGGATAAAAGCGGATTGAACCGGTTTAAGCCGGTTAAAACCGGAGAAAACCAGATGGAACCGGCTTAAACAGGTTTAAACCGGAGAAAACCGGATTGAACCGGTTGAAACCGGTTGAAATCGGATATAAACGGATTGAAGCAGTTTAAACCGGTTTAAAACTGATAAAACCGGAATGAACCGGCCTAAACCGGTTTAAACCGGATACTGGTTTAAACCGGATAAAACCGGATTGAACTGGCTTAAACTGGTTTAAACCGGATAGAACCGGTTTAAACTGGATAAAACCGGTATGAACCGGCTTAAACCGGTTTAAACTGGATAGAACCGGTTTAATCTGGTATCCGGTTTAAACCGGATAAAACCGGCATGAACCGGCTCAAACCGGTTTAAACCGGATAGAACCGGTTTAAACCCGTTTAAACCGGATAAAACCGGATTGAACCGGTTTAAACCGGTTTAAACCGGATAAAACCGGATTGATCCGGTTTAAACCGGTTTAAACCAGATAGAACCGGATAGAACCGGTTTAAACCGGATAAAACTGGATAGAACCGGTTTAAACCGGATAAAACCGGATTGAACCGGTTTAAAGCGGATCAAACCGGATTGAACCGGTTTAAACCGGTTTCAACCGGATAGGAACCGGGGATAGAACGGTGGTTTAAACTGGATAAAACCGGATTGAACCTGATTAAACCGGTCTAAAGTGGAGAAAACCGGATTGAACAGGTTTAAACCGGATAAAACCGGATTGACCCGGTTTAAACCGGTTTATAACGGATAAAACCGGATTGAACCGGTTCAATCCGGTTTAAACCGGATAAAACCAAATTGAACCAGTTTAAACCGGATAAAATCAGATTGAACCGGTTTAAAACGGATAAAACCGGATTGAACCAGTTTAAACCCGTTTAAACCTGATAGAAACGGATAGAACCGGTTTAAACCGGATAAAGACAGACTGAACCGGTTTGAACCGGTCTAAACCGGATAGAACCGGTTTCAACCAGTTTAAACCGGATAAAACCAGATTGAACCGGTTTAAACCGGATAAAACCGGATTGAAACGGTTTAAACCCGTTTAAACCGGATAAAACCTGATTGAAGCGGTTCAAACTGGTTTAAACCGGATGAAACCGGATTAAACCGTTTTAAAGCGGTTTAAACCAGATAAAACCAGATTGAACCGCTTTAAGCCGATTAAAACCGGATTGAACTGGTTTAAACCAGTCTAAACCGGATAAAACCGGTTTAAACCGGATAAAACCAGATTGAACCGGTTTAAACCAGATAAAACTGGATTGAACTGGTTCAACTGGGTTTAAACCGGATAAAACCGGAGTGAACTGGTTTAAACTGGATAAAACAGGATTGAACCGGTTGAAACCGGATAAAACCGGATCGAAACGTTTCAAACCGGTTTTAACCAGATAAAAACGGAATGAACCGGTTTAAACCGGATAAAACCGGACTGAACCGGTTTAAACCGGATAAAACCGGATTGAACCGGTTTAAACTGGTTTCAACCGGATAGAACAGGATAGAACCGGTTTAAACTGGATAAAACCGGACTGAACCGGCTTAAACCGGTTTAAACCGGATAAAACCGGATTGAACCGGTTCAAACCGGTTTAAACCGGATAAAACCGGAATGAACAGGTTTAAACCGGTTTAAAACGGATAGAACCGGATAGAAACGGTATAAACCGGATAAAACCGGATTGAACCGGTGTAAACCGGTTGAAACTGGATAAAAACGGATTGAAAGGGTTTAAACCGGTTTAAACTGGATAAAACCGGAATGAACCAGCTTAAACAGGTCTAAACCGGATAAAGCCCGATTGAACAGTCTTAAACTGGTATAAACAGCATAGAACCAGTTTAAACCGGATAAAACGGGATTGAACAGGTTTAAACCAGTTGAAACCGGATAAAACCAGACTGAACCGGTTTAAACCGGATAAAACCGGATTGAACCGGTTTAAACCGGTTTCAACTGTATAGAACCGATAGAACTGGTTTAAACCGGATAAAACAGGATTGAACCGGTTCAAACCGGTTTAAACCGGATAAAACCGGATTGAACCGGTTTAAACTGGTTTCAACCGGATAGAACCGGATAGAACCGGTTTAAACTGGATAAAACCGGATTGGAACGGCTTAAACCGGTTTAAACCAGATAAAACCGGATTGAACTGGTTTATCCGGTTTAAACCGGATAAAACTGGAATGAACTGGTTCAAACCGGTTTAAAACGGATAGAACCGGATAGAAATGGTTTAAACCGGATAAAACCGGATTGAACTGGATTAAACCGGTTTAAAACGGATAAAACCGGTTTAAACCGGATAAAACCAAATTGAACCATTTTAGACCGGATAAAACCGGACTGAACAGGTTTAAACCGGTTTAAACCGGATAAAACCAGACTGAACCGGTTTAACCGGATAAAACCGGATTGAACTGGTTTAATACGGTTTCAACCGGATAGAACTGGTTTAAACCGGATAAAACCTGATTGAACCGGTTTAAACCGGTTTCAAATGTATAGAACCGGATAGAACTGGCTTAAACCGGATAAAACAGGATTGAACTGGTTTAAACCGGATAAAACCGGATTGAACCGGTTTAAACTGCTTTCAATCGGATAGAACCGGATAGAACCGGTTTAAAATGGATAAAACCGGATTGAACCGGCTTAAACCGGTTTAAATCAGATAAAACCGGATTGAACCGGTTCAAACCGGTTTAAACCGGATAAAACCAGATTGAACTGGTTTAAACCGGTTTAAAACGGATAGAACCGGATAGAAATGGTTTAAACCGGATAAAACCGGAATGAACTGGTTTAAACTGGTTTAAAACGGATAGAACCGGATAGAAACGGTTTAAACCGGATAAAACCGGATTGAACAGGATTAAACCGGTTTAAAACGGATAAAACCGGTTTAAACCGGATAAAACCAAATTGAACCAGTTTAAACCGGATAAAACCAGATTGAACCGGTTTAAAACGGATAAAACCGGATTGAACCGGTTTAAACCTGTTTAAACCAGATCAAAACCGATTGAACCGGTTTAAACCGGTTTAAACCAGATAAAACCGGTATGAACAGGCTTAAACCGGTTTAAACCGGATAGAAACGGTTTAAACCCGTTTAAAACGGATAAAACCGGATTGAACCGGTTTAAACCGGTTTAAACCGAATAAAACCGGCAGAAACCGGTTTAAACCGGATAGAACCGGTTTAAACCCGTTTAAACCGGATAAAACCGCATTGAACCGGTTTAAACCGGTTTAAACCGGATAAAACCGGATTGAACCAGCTTAAACCGGTTTAAACCGGATAAAACTGGATTGAACCGGTTTAAACCGGATAAAATTGGATTGATCCCGTTTATACCGTTTTAAACAGGATAAAACCGGATTGAACAGTTTTATACCGGTTTAAACCGGATAAAACCGGTTTAAACGGGATAAAATCAAAATTGAACCAGTTTAAACCGGATAATACCAGATTGAACCGGTTTAAGCCGGATAAAACCGGACTGAACCGGTTTAAATCGGTTTAAACTGTATAAAACCGGATTGAACTGGATTAAACCGGTTTAAACTGGATACACCGGATTGAATCGGTTAAAACCGGTTTAAACCGGATAAACCAGATTGAACCGGTTTAAACCGGATTGAACCAGATTAAACCGGTTTCAACTGGATAGAACCGGACAGAACAGGTTTAAACCGGATAAAACCAGATTGAATCGGTTTAAACCGGTTCAAACCGGATAAAACCAGATTGAAACGGTTTAAACCGGATTGAACCGGCTTCAACCAGATAAAACCGGAATGAACTGGTTTAAACCGGTTTAAACCGGAAAAAACCGGATTGAACCGGTTTAAACCGGTTTAAACCAGATAGAACCGGATAGAACCGGTTTAAAACGGGTAGAACCGGTTCAAACCGGTTTGAACCGGATAAAACCGGAATGAACTGGTTTAAACCGGTTTAAAACGGATAGAACCGGATAGAAACGGTTTAAACCAGATAAAACCGGATCGAACCGGTGGAAACCGTTTGAAACCGGATAAAAATGGATTGAAAGGGTTTAAACCGGTTTAAACTGGATTAAACTGGAATGAACAGGCTTAAACAGGTCTATACTGGATAAAACTCTATTGAACAGGCTTAAACTGGTATAAAAAGCATAGAACCGGTTTAAACCGGATAAAACTGGATTGAACTGGTTTAAACCGGTTTAAACCGGATAAAACCAGACTGAACCGGTTTAAACCGGATAAAACCGGATTGAACCGGTTTAATACGGTTTCAACCGGATAGAACTGGTTTAAACCGGATAAAACCTGATTGAACCGGTTTAAACTGGTTTCAACCGGATAGAACCGGATAGAACCGGTTTAAAATGGATAAAACCGGATTGAACCGGCTTAAACCGGTTTAAATCAGATAAAACCGGATTGAACCGTTTCAAACCAGTTTAAACCGGATAAAACCAGATTGAACTGGGTTAAACCGGATAAAACTGGATTGAACCGGCTTAAACCGGTTTAAACCGGATAAAACCGGATTTAACCGGTTCAAACCGGTTTAAACCGGATAAAACCGGAATGAACTGGTTTAAACCGGTTTAAAACGGATAGAACCGGATAGAAACAGTTTAAACCGGATAAAACCGGATTGAACTGGATTAAACCGGTTTAAAACGGATAAAACCGGTTTAAACCGGATAAAACCAAATTGAACCATTTTAAACCGGATAAAACCAGACTGAACCGGTTGAAACCGGTTTAAACCGGATAAAACCAGACTGAACCGAGTTAAACCGGATAAAACCGGATTGAACCGGTTTAATACGGTTTCAACCGGATAGAACTGGTTTAAATCGGATAAAACCTGATTGAACCGGTTTAAACCGGTTTCAAATGTATAGAACCGGATAGAACCGGTTTAAACCGGATAAAACAGGATTGAACTGGTTTAATGCGGATAAAGCCGGATTGAACCGGTTTAAACCGGTTTCAACCGGGTAAAACGAGATTGAACCGGTTTAAACCGGATAAATCCGGAATGAACTGGTTTAAACCGGAAAAAACTGGATTGAAACGGTTTAAACCGTTTTAAATCGGATAAATCCGGAATGAACTGGTTTAAACCGGTTTAAACTGGATAGAACTGCATAGAACCGATTTAAACCGGATAAAACCGGATTGAACCGGTTCAAACCGGATAATACCGGAATGAACCGGTTTAAACCGGATAAGAACGGATTGAAGCGGTTTAAACTGGTTTAAATCTGATAAAACCGGATCGATCCGGCTTAAACTGGTTTAAACCGGATAAAACTGGTTTAAACTGGATAAAACCGATTGAACCGGTTTAAACCGTTTTAAACTGGATAAAACCAGATTGAACCGGTTTAAACTGGATAAAAACGGATAGAACCGGTTTAAACCGGTTTAAACCAGATTGAACTGGATAGAATCGGTTTAAACCGGATAAAACCGGATTGAACAGGTTTAAACCGGATAAAAACGGATTGAACAGGTTTAAACCGGATAAAAACGGATTGAACCGGTTTAAACCGGCTTAACCGGATAAAACCGGATTGAACCGGATCAAACCGGTTTCAACCGGTTAGAACAGGTTTAAACCGGATAAAATCGGATTGAACCGGTTTAAACAGGATAAAACCGGATAGAACCGGTTCTAACCGGCATAAACCGGATTGAACTGGGTAGAACCGGTTTAAACGAGATAAAACCGGATTGAACTGGTTTAAACCGGTTTAAACAGGATAGAACTGGATAGAACCGGTTTAAACCGGATAAAACCGGATTGAACCAGTTTAAAGTGGTTTAAACCGGATAAAACCAGATTGAACCGGTCTGAAACCGGATAAAACCGGATAGAACCTGTTTAAACCGGATAAAACTATATTGAACCGGTTTATACCGGTTTAAACAGGATAGAACCGGTTTAAACTGGATAAAACCGGATTGAACCGGTTTAAACCCGTTTAAACCAGATAAAACCGGATTGAACCGTTTTAAACCGGCTCAAATCGGATAAAAACGGATTGAAGCGGTTTAAACTGGTTTAAACCGGATAAAACCAGATAGAACCGGGTTAAACCGGTTTAAATCGGATAAAACCGGATTGACCCGGTTTCAACCGGTTTAAACTGGATAAAAACGGATTGAACCGGTTTAAAATGGTTTAAACCGGATAAAAACGGTTTAAACCGGATAAAACCCAATTGAACCAGTTTAAACCGGATAAAACCAGATTGAACCGGTTTAAACCAGATAAAACCGGATTGAACCATTCTAAACCGGTTTAAAACAAATAGAACCGGATAGAACCGGTTTAAACCGGATAAGACCTGATTGAAACGGTTTGAACCGGTTTAAACCGGATAAAACCGGATTGAACCGGTTTAAACTGGTTTCAACCGGATAGAACCGGATAGAACCTGTTTAAACTGTATAAAACCGGATTGAACCGGCTTAAACCGGTTTAAACCGGATAAAACCGGATTGAACCGGTTCAAACCGGTTTAAACTGGATAAAACCGGAATGAACTGGTTTAAACCGGTTTAAAACGGATAGAACCGGATAGAAACGGTATAAACTGGATAAAACCGGATTGAACCGGTGTAAACCGGTTGAAACAGGATAAAAACGGATTGAAAGGGTTTAAACCGGTATAAACTGGATAAAACCGGAATGAACCGGCTAAAACGGGTCTAAACCGGATAAAACGCGATTGAACAGTCTTAAACTGGTATAAAGAGCATAGAACCGGTTTAAACCGGATAAAACTGTATTGAACCGGTTTAAACCGGATAAAACCAGACTGAACCGATTTAAACCGGATAAAACCGGATTGAACCGGTTTAATACGGTTTCAACCGGATAGAACTGGTTTAAATCGGATAAAACCTGATTGAACCGGTTTAAACCGGTTTCAAATGTATAGAACCAGATAGAACCGGTTTAAACCGGATAAAACAGGATTGAACTGGTTTAAAGCGGATAAAGACGGATTGAACCGGTTTAAACCGGTTTCAACCGGGTAAAACGAGATTGAACCGGTTTAAACCGGATAAATCCGGAATGAACTGGTTTAAACCGGAAAAAACTGGATTGAACCGGTTTAAACCGTTTTAAATCGGATAAATCCGGAATGAACTGGTTTAAACCGGTTTAAACTGGATAGAACTGCATAGAACCGATTTAAACCGGATAAAACCGGATTGAACCGGTTCAAACCGGATAATACCGGAATGAACCGGTTTAAACCGGATAAGAACGGATTGAAGCGGTTTAAACTGGTTTAAATCTGATAAAACCGGATCGATCCGGCTTAAACTGGTTTAAACCGGATAAAACTGGTTTAAACTGGATAAAACCGATTGAACCGGTTTAAACCGTTTTAAACTGGATAAAACCAGATTGAACCGGTTTAAACTGGATAAAAACGGATAGAACCGGTTTAAACCGGTTTAAACCAGATTGAACTGGATAGAATCGGTTTAAACCGGATAAAACCGGATTGAACAGGTTTAAACCGGATAAAAACGGATTGAACAGGTTTAAACCGGATAAAAACGGATTGAACCGGTTTAAACCGGCTTAACCGGATAAAACCGGATTGAACCGGATCAAACCGGTTTAAACCGGTTAGAACAGGTTTAAACCGGATAAAATCGGATTGAACCGGTTTAAACAGGATAAAACCGGATAGAACCGGTTCTAACCGGCATAAACCGGATTGAACTGGGTAGAACCGGTTTAAACGAGATAAAACCGGATTGAACTGGTTTAAACCGGTTTAAACAGGATAGAACTGGATAGAACCGGTTTAAACCGGATAAAACCGGATTGAACCAGTTTAAAGTGGTTTAAACCGGATAAAACCAGATTGAACCGGTCTGAAACCGGATAAAACCGGATAGAACCTGTTTAAACCGGATAAAACTATATTGAACCGGTTTAAACCGGTTTAAACAGGATAGAACCGGTTTAAACTGGATAAAACCGGATTGAACCGGGTTAAACCCGTTTAAACCAGATAAAACCGGATTGAACCGTTTTAAACCGGCTCAAATCAGATAAAAACGGATTGAAGCGGTTTAAACTGGTTTAAACCGGATAAAACCAGATAGAACCGGGTTAAACCGGTTTAAATCGGATAAAACCGGATTGACCCGGTTTCAACCGGTTTAAACTGGATAAAAACGGATTGAACCGGTTTAAAACGGTTTAAACCGGATAAAAACGGTTTAAACCGGATAAAACCAAATTGAACCAGTTTAAACCGGATAAAACCAGATTGAACCGGTTTAAACCAGATAAAACCGGATTGAACCATTTTAAACCGGTTTAAAACAAATAGAACCGGATAGAACCGGTTTAAACCGGATAAGACCTGATTGAAACGGTTTGAACCGGTTTAAACCGGATAAAACCGGATTGAACCGGTTTAAACTGGTTTCAACCGGATAGAACCGGATAGAACCTGTTTAAACTGTATAAAACCGGATTGAACCGGCTTAAACCGGTTTAAACCGGATAAAACCGGATTGAACCGGTTCAAACCGGTTTAAACCGGATAATACCGGAATGAACTGGTTTAAACCGGTTTAAAACGGATAGAACCGGATAGAAACGGTATAAACTGGATAAAACCGGATTGAACCGGTGTAAACCGGTTGAAACAGGATAAAAACGGATTGAAAGGGTTTAAACCGGTATAAACTGGATAAAACCGGAATGAACCGGCTTAAACGGGTCTAAACCGGATAAAACGCGATTGAACAGGCTTAAACTGGTATAAAGAGCATAGAACCGGTTTAAACCGGATAAAACTGTATTGAACCGGTTTAAACCGGTTTAAAACGGATAAAACCAGACTGAACCGGTTTAAACCGGATAAAACCGGATTGAACCGGTTTAAACCAGTTTCAACTGTATAGAACCGGATAGAACCGGTTTAAACCGGATAAAACAGGATTGAACTGGTTTAAACCGGATAAAACAGGATTGAACAGGTTTAAACTGGTTCAAACCGGATAGAACCGGTTTAAACTGGATAAAACCGGATTGAACCGGCTTAAACCGGTTTAAACCGGATAAAACCGGATTGAACCGGTTCAAACCGGTTTAAAACGGATTAAACCGGATTGAACCGGCTCAAACCGGTTTAAACCGGATAAAACCGGAGTGAACTGGTTTAAACCGGCTTAAAACGGATAGAACCGGATACAAACGGTTTAAACCGGATAAAACCGGATTGAACTGGATTAAACCAGTTTAAAACGGATAAAACCGATTTAAACCGGATAAAACCAAATAGAACCATTTTTAACCGGATAAAACCAGATTGAACCGGTTTAAAATGGATAAAACAGGATTGAACCAGTTTAAACCAGTTTAAACCAGATAGAAATGGATAGAACTGGTTTAAACCGGATAAAACCGGATTGAACCGGTTTGAACTGGTCTAAACCGGATAAAACCGGATTGAACTGGTTTCAACCGGTTTAAACCGGATAAAACAAGATTGAACCAGTTTAAACCGGATAAAACCGGATTGAACCAGCTTAAACTGGTTTAAACTGGATAAAACTGGATTGAACCGGTTTAAACCGGTTTAAAACGGATAAAACCAGATTGAACCGGTTTAAAATGGATAAAACCGGATTGAACCAGTTTAAACCGGTTTAAACCAGATAGAAACGGATAGAACCGGTTTAAACCGGATAAAACCGGATTGAAACGGTTTGAACCGCTCTAAACCGGATAGAACCGGTTTCAACCAGTTTAAACCGGATAAAACCGGATTGAACCGGTTTAAACCGGATAAAACCGGATTGAACCGGTTTAAACCGGTTTCAAATGTTTAGAACCGGATAGAACCGGTTTAAACCGGATAAAAGAGGATTGAACTGGTTTAAACAGGATAAAACAGGATTGAACCGGTTTAAACTGGCTTCAACCGGATAGAAACGGATAGAGCCTGTTTAAACTGGATAAAACCGGATTGAACCGGCTTAAACCGGTTTAAACTGGATAAAACCGGATTGAACCGGTTCAAACCGGTTTAAACCGGATAGAACCAGTTTAAACCCGTTTAAACCGGATAAAACCGGATTGAAACAGTTTAAACCATTTTAAACCGGATAAAACCGGATTGAACCAGCTTAACCCGGTTTAAACCGGATAAACCTGGATTGAACCGGTTTAAACCGGATAAAACCGGATTGATCCGGTTTAAACCGGTTTAAACAGGATAAAACAGGATTGAACTGGTTTATACCGGTTTAAACCGGATAAAACCGGATTGAACAGGATTAAACCGGTTTAAAACGGATAAAACCGGTTTAAAACGGATAAAACCAAATTGAACCAGTTTAAACCGGATAAAACCAGATTGAACCGGTTTAAAATGGATAAAACCGGATTGAACCGGTTTAAACCTGTTTAAACCAGATCAAAACCGATTGAACCGGTTTAAACCGGTTTAAACCAGATAAAACCGGTATGAACAGGCTTAAACCGGTTTAAACCGGATAGAACCGGTTTAAACCCATTTAAAACGGATAAAACAGGATTGAACCGGTTTAAACCGATTTAAACCGGATAAAACCGGCAGAAACCGGTTTAAACCGGATAGAACTGGTTTAAACCCGTTTAAACCGGATAAAACCGGATTGAACCGGTTTAAACCGGTTTAAACCGGATAAAACCGGATTGAACCAGCTTAACCCGGTTTAAACCGGATAAAACTGGATAGAACCGGTTTAAAACGGATAAAACCGGATTGATCCGGTTTAAACCGGTTTGAACCGGATAAAACCGGAATGAACTGGTTTAAACCGGTTTAAAACGGATAGAACCGGATAGAAACGGTTTAAACCAGATAAAACCGGATCGAACCGGTGGAAACCGTTTGAAACCGGATAAAAATGGATTGAAAGGGTTTAAACCGGTTTAAACTGGATTAAACTGGAATGAACAGGCTTAAACAGGTCTATACTGGATAAAACTCGATTGAACAGGCTTAAACTGGTATAAAAAGCATAGAACCGGTTTAAACCGGATAAAACCGGATTGAACTGGTTTAAACCGGTTTAAACCG
Source organism: Cynocephalus volans (assembly GCF_027409185.1). NCBI lineage: Eukaryota > Metazoa > Chordata > Mammalia > Dermoptera > Cynocephalidae > Cynocephalus > Cynocephalus volans. Next base: position 662,644 of record NW_026902374.1, on the reverse strand, counting down.
GATAAAACCAGACTGAACCGGTTTAAACCGGATAAAACCGGATTGAACCGGTTTAATACGGTTTCAACCGGATAGAACTGGTTTAAACCGGATAAAACCTGATTGAACCGGTTTAAACTGGTTTCAACCGGATAAAACCGGATTTAACCGGTTCAAACCGGTTTAAACCGGATAAAACCGGAATGAACTGGTTTAAACCGGTTTAAAACGGATAGAACCGGATAGAAACAGTTTAAACCGGATAAAACCGGATTGAACTGGATTAAACCGGTTTAAAACGGATAAAACCGGTTTAAACCGTATAAAACCAAATTGAACCATTTTAAACCGGATAAAACCAGACTGAACCGGTTTAAACCGGTTTAAACCGGATAGAACTGGTTTAAATCGGATAAAACCTGATTGAACCGGTTTAAACCGGTTTCAAATGTATAGAACCGGATAGAACCGGTTTAAACCGGATAAAACAGGATTGAACTGGTTTAAAGCGGATAAAGACGGATTGAACCGGTTTAAACCGGTTTCAACCGGGTAAAACGAGATTGAACCGGTTTAAACCGGATAAATCCGGAATGAACTGGTTTAAACCGGAAAAAACTGGATTGAACCGGTTTAAACCGTTTTAAATCGGATAAATCCGGAATGAACTGGTTTAAACCGGTTTAAACTGGATAGAACTGCATAGAACCGATTTAAACCGGATAAAACCGGATTGAACCGGTTCAAACCGGATAATACCGGAATGAACCGGTTTAAACCGGATAAGAACGGATTGAAGCGGTTTAAACTGGTTTAAATCTGATAAAACCGGATCGATCCGGCTTAAACTGGTTTAAACCGGATAAAACTGGTTTAAACTGGATAAAACCGATTGAACCGGTTTAAACCGTTTTAAACTGGATAAAACCAGATTGAACCGGTTTAAACTGGATAAAAACGGATAGAACCGGTTTAAACCGGTTTAAACCAGATTGAACTGGATAGAATCGGTTTAAACCGGATAAAACCGGATTGAACAGGTTTAAACCGGATAAAAACGGATTGAACAGGTTTAAACCGGATAAAAACGGATTGAACCGGTTTAAACCGGCTTAACCGGATAAAACCGGATTGAACCGGATCAAACCGGTTTAAACCGGTTAGAACAGGTTTAAACCGGATAAAATCGGATTGAACCGGTTTAAACAGGATAAAACCGGATAGAACCGGTTCTAACCGGCATAAACCGGATTGAACTGGGTAGAACCGGTTTAAACGAGATAAAACCGGATTGAACTGGTTTAAACCGGTTTAAACAGGATAGAACTGGATAGAACCGGTTTAAACCGGATAAAACCGGATTGAACCAGTTTAAAGTGGTTTAAACCGGATAAAACCAGATTGAACCGGTCTGAAACCGGATAAAACCGGATAGAACCTGTTTAAACCGGATAAAACTATATTGAACCGGTTTAAACCGGTTTAAACAGGATAGAACCGGTTTAAACTGGATAAAACCGGATTGAACCGGGTTAAACCCGTTTAAACCAGATAAAACCGGATTGAACCGTTTTAAACCGGCTCAAATCAGATAAAAACGGATTGAAGCGGTTTAAACTGGTTTAAACCGGATAAAACCAGATAGAACCGGGTTAAACCGGTTTAAATCGGATAAAACCGGATTGACCCGGTTTCAACCGGTTTAAACTGGATAAAAACGGATTGAACCGGTTTAAAACGGTTTAAACCGGATAAAAACGGTTTAAACCGGATAAAACCAAATTGAACCAGTTTAAACCGGATAAAACCAGATTGAACCGGTTTAAACCAGATAAAACCGGATTGAACCATTTTAAACCGGTTTAAAACAAATAGAACCGGATAGAACCGGTTTAAACCGGATAAGACCTGATTGAAACGGTTTGAACCGGTTTAAACCGGATAAAACCGGATTGAACCGGTTTAAACTGGTTTCAACCGGATAGAACCGGATAGAACCTGTTTAAACTGTATAAAACCGGATTGAACCGGCTTAAACCGGTTTAAACCGGATAAAACCGGATTGAACCGGTTCAAACCGGTTTAAACCGGATAATACCGGAATGAACTGGTTTAAACCGGTTTAAAACGGATAGAACCGGATAGAAACGGTATAAACTGGATAAAACCGGATTGAACCGGTGTAAACCGGTTGAAACAGGATAAAAACGGATTGAAAGGGTTTAAACCGGTATAAACTGGATAAAACCGGAATGAACCGGCTTAAACGGGTCTAAACCGGATAAAACGCGATTGAACAGGCTTAAACTGGTATAAAGAGCATAGAACCGGTTTAAACCGGATAAAACTGTATTGAACCGGTTTAAACCGGTTTAAAACGGATAAAACCAGACTGAACCGGTTTAAACCGGATAAAACCGGATTGAACCGGTTTAAACCAGTTTCAACTGTATAGAACCGGATAGAACCGGTTTAAACCGGATAAAACAGGATTGAACTGGTTTAAACCGGATAAAACAGGATTGAACAGGTTTAAACTGGTTCAAACCGGATAGAACCGGTTTAAACTGGATAAAACCGGATTGAACCGGCTTAAACCGGTTTAAACCGGATAAAACCGGATTGAACCGGTTCAAACCGGTTTAAAACGGATTAAACCGGATTGAACCGGCTCAAACCGGTTTAAACCGGATAAAACCGGAGTGAACTGGTTTAAACCGGCTTAAAACGGATAGAACCGGATACAAACGGTTTAAACCGGATAAAACCGGATTGAACTGGATTAAACCAGTTTAAAACGGATAAAACCGATTTAAACCGGATAAAACCAAATAGAACCATTTTTAACCGGATAAAACCAGATTGAACCGGTTTAAAATGGATAAAACCGGATTGAACCAGTTTAAACCAGTTTAAACCAGATAGAAATGGATAGAACTGGTTTAAACCGGATAAAACCGGATTGAACCGGTTTGAACTGGTCTAAACCGGATAAAACCGGATTGAACTGGTTTCAACCGGTTTAAACCGGATAAAACAAGATTGAACCAGTTTAAACCGGATAAAACCGGATTGAACCAGCTTAAACTGGTTTAAACTGGATAAAACTGGATTGAACCGGTTTAAACCGGTTTAAAACGGATAAAACCAGATTGAACCGGTTTAAAATGGATAAAACCGGATTGAACCAGTTTAAACCGGTTTAAACCAGATAGAAACGGATAGAACCGGTTTAAACCGGATAAAACCGGATTGAAACGGTTTGAACCGCTCTAAACCGGATAGAACCGGTTTCAACCAGTTTAAACCGGATAAAACCGGATTGAACCGGTTTAAACCGGATAAAACCGGATTGAACCGGTTTAAACCGGTTTCAAATGTTTAGAACCGGATAGAACCGGTTTAAACCGGATAAAAGAGGATTGAACTGGTTTAAACAGGATAAAACAGGATTGAACCGGTTTAAACTGGCTTCAACCGGATAGAAACGGATAGAGCCTGTTTAAACTGGATAAAACCGGATTGAACCGGCTTAAACCGGTTTAAACTGGATAAAACCGGATTGAACCGGTTCAAACCGGTTTAAACCGGATAGAACCAGTTTAAACCCGTTTAAACCGGATAAAACCGGATTGAAACAGTTTAAACCATTTTAAACCGGATAAAACCGGATTGAACCAGCTTAACCCGGTTTAAACCGGATAAACCTGGATTGAACCGGTTTAAACCGGATAAAACCGGATTGATCCGGTTTAAACCGGTTTAAACAGGATAAAACAGGATTGAACTGGTTTATACCGGTTTAAACCGGATAAAACCGGATTGAACAGGATTAAACCGGTTTAAAACGGATAAAACCGGTTTAAAACGGATAAAACCAAATTGAACCAGTTTAAACCGGATAAAACCAGATTGAACCGGTTTAAAATGGATAAAACCGGATTGAACCGGTTTAAACCTGTTTAAACCAGATCAAAACCGATTGAACCGGTTTAAACCGGTTTAAACCAGATAAAACCGGTATGAACAGGCTTAAACCGGTTTAAACCGGATAGAACCGGTTTAAACCCATTTAAAACGGATAAAAGAGGATTGAACCGGTTTAAACCGATTTAAACCGGATAAAACCGGCAGAAACCGGTTTAAACCGGATAGAACCGGTTTAAACCCGTTTAAACCGGATAAAACCGGATTGAACCGGTTTAAACCGGTTTAAACCGGATAAAACCGGATTGAACCAGCTTAACCCGGTTTAAACCGGATAAAACTGGATAGAACCGGTTTAAAACGGATAAAACCGGATTGATCCGGTTTAAACCGGTTTGAACCGGATAAAACCGGAATGAACTGGTTTAAACCGGTTTAAAACGGATAGAACCGGATAGAAACGGTTTAAACCAGATAAAACCGGATCGAACCGGTGGAAACCGTTTGAAACCGGATAAAAATGGATTGAAAGGGTTTAAACCGGTTTAAACTGGATTAAACTGGAATGAACAGGCTTAAACAGGTCTATACTGGATAAAACTCGATTGAACAGGCTTAAACTGGTATAAAAAGCATAGAACCGGTTTAAACCGGATAAAACCGGATTGAACTGGTTTAAACCGGTTTAAACCGGATAAAACCAGACTGAACCGGTTTAAACCGGATAAAACCGGATTGAACCGGTTTAATACGGTTTCAACCGGATAGAACTGGTTTAAACCGGATAAAACCTGATTGAACCGGTTTAAACTGGTTTCAACCGGATAGAACCGGATAGAACCGGTTTAAAATGGATAAAACCGGATTGAACCGGCTTAAACCGGTTTAAATCAGATAAAACCGGATTGAACCGTTTCAAACCAGTTTAAACCGGATAAAACCAGATTGAACTGGGTTAAACCGGATAAAACTGGATTGAACCGGCTTAAACCGGTTTAAACCGGATAAAACCGGATTTAACCGGTTCAAACCGGTTTAAACCGGATAAAACCGGAATGAACTGGTTTAAACCGGTTTAAAACGGATAGAACCGGATAGAAACAGTTTAAACCGGATAAAACCGGATTGAACTGGATTAAACCGGTTTAAAACGGATAAAACCGGTTTAAACCGGATAAAACCAAATTGAACCATTTTAAACCGGATAAAACCAGACTGAACCGGTTTAAACCGGTTTAAACCGGATAAAACCAGACTGAACCGATTTAAACCGGATAAAACCGGATTGAACCGGTTTAATACGGTTTCAACCGGATAGAACTGGTTTAAATCGGATAAAACCTGATTGAACCGGTTTAAAACCGGTTTCAAATGTATAGAACCGGAAAGAACCGGTTTAAACCGGATAAAACAGGATTGAACTGGTTTAAAGCGGATAAAGACGGATTGAACCGGTTTAAACCGGTTTCAACCGGGTAAAACGAGATTGAACCGGTTTAAAACCGGATAAATCCGGAATGAACTGGTTTAAACCGGAAAAAACTGGATTGAACCGGTTTAAACCGTTTTAAATCGGATAAATCCGGAATGAACTGGTTTAAACCGGTTTAAACTGGATAGAACTGCATAGAACCGATTTAAACCGGATAAAACCGGATTGAACCGGTTCAAACCGGATAATACCGGAATGAACCGGTTTAAACCGGATAAGAACGGATTGAAGCGGTTTAAACTGGTTTAAATCTGATAAAACCGGATCGATCCGGCTTAAACTGGTTTAAACCGGATAAAACTGGTTTAAACTGGATAAAACCGATTGAACCGGTTTAAACCGTTTTAAACTGGATAAAACCAGATTGAACCGGTTTAAACTGGATAAAAACGGATAGAACCGGTTTAAACCGGTTTTAAACCAGATTGAACTGGATAGAATCGGTTTAAGCCGGATAAAACCGGATTGAACAGGTTTAAACCGGATAAAAACGGATTGAACAGGTTTAAACCGGATAAAAACGGATTGAACCGGTTTAAACCGGCTTAACCGGATAAAACCGGATTGAACCGGATCAAACCGGTTTAAACCGGTTAGAACAGGTTTAAACCGGATAAAATCGGATTGAACCGGTTTAAACAGGATAAAACCGGATAGAACCGGTTCTAACCGGCATAAACCTGATTGAACTGGGTAGAACCGGTTTAAACGAGATAAAACCGGATTGAACCAGTTTAAACCGGTTTAAACCAGATAGAAACGGATAGAACCGGTTTAAACCGGATAAAACCGGATTGAAACGGTTTGAACCGCTCTAAACCGGATAGAACCGGTTTCAACCAGTTTAAAACGGATAAAACCGTATTGAACCGGTTTAAACCGGATAAAACCGGATTGAACCGGTTTAAACCGGTTTCAAATGTATAGAACCGGATAGAACCGGTTTAAACCGGATAAAACAGGATTGAACTGGTTTAAACAGGATAAAACAGGATTGAACCGGTTTAAACTGGCTTCAACCGGATAGAAACGGATAGAGCCTGTTTAAACTGGATAAAACCGGATTGAACCGGTTTAAACCGGTTTAAAACGGATAAAACCAGATTGAACCGGTTTAAAATGGATAAAACCGGATTGAACCAGTGTAAACCGGTTTAAACCAGATAGAAACGGATAGAACCGGTTTAAACCGGATAAAACCGGATTGAAACGGTTTGAACCGCTCTAAACCGGATAGAACCGGTTTCAACCAGTTTAAGCCGGATAAAACCGGATTGAACCGGTTTAAACCGGATAAAACCGGATTGAACCGGTTTAAACCGGTTTCAAATGTATAGAACCGGATAGAACCGGTTTAAACCGGATAAAACAGGATTGAACTGGTTTAAACAGGATAAAACAGGATTGAACCGGTTTAAACTGGCTTCAACCGGATAGAAACGGATAGAGCCTGTTTAAACTGGATAAAACCGGATTGAACCGGCTTAAACCGGTTTAAACTGGATAAAACCGGATTGAACCGGTTCAAACCGGTTTAAACCGGATAGAACCAGTTTAAACCCGTTTAAACCGGATAAAACCGGATTGAACCAGTTTAAACCATTTTAAACCGGATAAAACCGGATTGAACCAGCTTAACCCGGTTTAAACCGGATAAAACTGGATTGAACCGGTTTAAACCGGATAAAACCGGATTGATCCGGTTTAAACCGGTTTAAACAGGATAAAACATGATTGAACTGGTTTATACCGGTTTAAACCGGATAAAACCGGATTGAACAGGATTAAACCGGTTTAAAACGGATAAAACCGGTTTAAAATGGATAAAACCAAATTGAACCAGTTTAAACCGGATAAAACCAGATTGAACCGGTTTAAAACGGATAAAACCGGATTGAACCGGTTTAAACCTGTTTAAACCAGATCAAAACCGATTGAACCGGTTTAAACCGGTTTAAACCAGATAAAACCGGTATGAACAGGCTTAAACCGGTTTAAACCGGATAGAACCGGTTTAAACCCGTTTAAAACGGATAAAACAGGATTGAACCGGTTTAAACCGGTTTTAAAACGGATAAAACCGGCAGAAACCGGTTTAAACCGGATAGAACCGGTTTAAACCTGTTTAAACCGGATAAAACCGGATTGAACCGCTATAAACCGGTTTAAACCGGATAAAACCGGATTGAACCAGCTTAAAACGGTTTAAACCGGATAAAACTGGATTGAACCGGTTTAAACCGGATAAAATTTGATTGATCCCGTTTAAACCGTTTTAAACAGGATAAAACCGGATTGAACAGTTTTATACCGGTTTAAACCGGATAAAACCGGTTTAAACGGGATAAAATCAAAATTGAACCAGTTTAAACCGGATAATACCAGATTGAACCGGTTTAAGCCGGATAAAACCGGACTGAACCGGTTTAAATCGGTTTAAACCGTATAAAACCGGATTGAACTGGATTAAACCGGTTTAAACTGGATACACCGGATTGAATCGGTTAAAACCGGTTTAAACCGGATAAAACCAGATTGAACCGGTTTAAACCGGATTGAACCGGATTAAACCGGTTTCAACTGGATAGAACCGGACAGAACCGGTTTAAACCGGATAAAACGAGATTGAATCGGTTTAAACCGGTTCAAACCGGATAAAACCAGATTGAAACGGTTTAAACCGGATTGAACCGGCTTCAACCAGATAAAACCGGAATGAACTGGTTTAAACCGGTTTAAACCGGAAAAAACGGATTGAACCGTTTTAAAGCGGATAAAACCGGATTGAACTGGTTTAAACCTGTTTAAACCAGATAAAAACCGATAGAACCGGTTTAAACCGGTTTAAACCAGATAAAACCGGTATGAACCGGCTTAAACTGGTTTAAACTGGATAGAACTGGTTTAAACCGTTATCCGGTTTAAACCGGATAAAAGTGGCATGAACCGGCTCAAACCGGTTTAAACCGGATAGAACCAGTTTAAACCGGTTTAAACCGGATAAAACCGGATTGAACCGGTTTAAACCGGTTTAAACCGGATAAAACCGGATTGAACCAGCTTAAACCGGTTTAAACAGGATACAACCGGATTGAAATGGTTTATACCGGTTTAAACCGGATAAAACCGGTTTAAACGGGATAAAACCAAATTGAACCAGTTTAAACTGGAAAATACCAGACTGAACCGGTTTAAGCCGGATTAAACCGGACTGAACCGGTTTAAATCGGTTTAAACCGTATAAAACCGGATTAAACCGGTTTAAACTGGATAAACCGGATTGAATCGGTTAAAACCGGTTTAAACCGGATAAAACCGGATAGAACCGGTATAAACCGGATAGAACCCGATTGAACCAGTTTAAACCGGATAAAACCGGATTGATCCGGTTTAAACCGGTTTAAACCGGATAAAACCGGATTGAACCGGTTTAAACCGGTTTAAACCAGATAGAACCGGATAGAACCGGTTTAAACCGGATAGAACCGGATAGAACCGGTTTAAACCGGATAAAACCGGATTGAACGGGTTTAAACCGGTTTAAAGCGGATAAAACCGGATTGAACCGGTTAAAACCGGATCAAACCGGATTGAACCGGTTGAAACCTGTTTCAACCGGATAGAACCGGATAGAACCGGTTTAAACTGGATAAAACCGGATTGAACTGTTTTAACCGGTTAAAACAGGATAGAACAGGATAGAACCGGTTTAAACCGATTTAAACAGGATAGAACCGGATAGAACCGGTTTAAACGAGATAAAACCCGATTGAACCGTTTTAAACCGGATAAAACCGGATTGAACCGGTTCAAACTGGTTGAACCCGGATAAAACCGGATTAAACCGTTTTAAAGCGGTTTAAACCAGATAAAACCAGATTGAACCGGTTTAAGCCGATTAAAACCGGATTGAACTGGTTTAAACCAGTCTACACCGGATAAAACCGGTTTAAACTGGATAAAAGCAGATTGAACCGGTTTAAACCAGACAAAACCGGATTGAACTGGTTCAACCGGGTTTAAACCGGATAAAACCGGAGTGAACTGGTTTAAACCGGATAAAACAGGATTGAACCGGTTGAAACCGGATAAAACCGGATCGAACCGTTTCATACCGGTTTAAACCAGATGTAAACGGAATGAACCAGTTTAAACCGGATAAAACCGGACTGAACCGGTTTAACCCGGATAAAACCGGATTGAACCGTTTCAAACCGGTTTTAACCAGATAAAACCGGAATGAACCGGTTTAAACCGGATAAAACCGGATTGAACCGGTTTAAACCGGATAAAACCGGATTGAACCGGTTTAAACCGGTTTCAAATGTATAGAACCGGATAGAACCGGTTTAAACCGGATTAAACAGGATTGAACTGGTTTAAACAGGATAAAACAGGATTGAACTGGTTTAAACTGGCTTCAACCGGATAGAAACGGATAGAGCCTGTTTAAACTGGATAAACCCGGATTGAACCGGCTTAAACCGGTTTAAACTGGATAAAACCGGATTGAACCGGTTCAAACCGGATTAAACAGGATAGAACCAGTTTAAACCCGTTTAAACCGGATAAAACCGGATTGAACCGGTTTAAACCGTTTTAAACCGGATAAAACCGGATTGAACCAGCTTAACCCGGTTTAAACCGGATAAAACTGGATAGAACCGGTTTAAACCGGATAAAACCGGATTGATCCGGTTTAAACCGGTTTAAACAGGATAAAACAGGATTGAACTGGTTTATACCGGTTTAAACCGGATAAAACCGGTTTAAACGGGATAAAACCAAATTGAACCAGTTTAAACTGGATAATACCAGACTGAACCGGTTTAAGCCGGATAAAACCGGACTGAACCGGTTTAAATCGGTTTAAACCGTATAAAACCGGATTGAACCGGATTAAACCGGTTTAAACTGGATAAACCGGGTTGAATCGGTTAAAACCGGTTTAAACCGGATAAAACCGGATAGAACTGGTATAAACCGGATAAAAACGGATTGAACCAGTTTAAACCGGATAAAACCGGATTGATCCGGTTTAAACCAGTTTAAACCGGATAAAATCGGATTGAACCGGTTTAAACCGGTTTAAACCAGATAGAACCGGATAGAACCGGTTTAAAACGGGTAGAACCAGTTCAAACCGGTTTGAACCAGATAAAACCGGTATGAACTGGTTTAAACCGGTTTAAAACGGATAGAACCGGATAGAAACGGTTTAAACCAGATAAAACCGGATCGAACCGGTGGAAACCGTTTGAAACCGGATAAAAATGGATTGAAAGGGTTTAAACCGGTTTAAACTGGATTAAACTGGAATGAACAGGCTTAAACAGGTCTATACTGGATAAAACTCGATTGAACAGGCTTAAACTGGTATAAAAAGCATAGAACTGGTTTAAACCGGATAAAACCGGATTGAACTGGTTTAAACCGGTTTAAACTGGATAAAACCAGACTGAACCGGTTTAAACCGGATAAAACCGGATTGAACCGGTTTAATACGGTTTCAACCGGATAGAACTGGTTTAAACCGGATAAAACCTGATTGAACCGGTTTAAACTGGTTTCAACCGGATAGAACCGGATAGAACCGGTTTAAAATGGATAAAACCGGATTGAACCGGCTTAAACCGGTTTAAATCAGATAAAACCGGATTGAACCGTTTCAAACCAGTTTAAACCGGATAAAACCAGATTGAACTGGGTTAAACCGGATAAAACTGGATTGAACCGGCTTAAACCGGTTTAAACCGGATAAAACCGGATTTAACCGGTTCAAACCGGTTTAAACCGGATAAAACCGGAATGAACTGGTTTAAACCGGTTTAAAACGGATAGAACCGGATAGAAACAGTTTAAACCGGATAAAACCGGATTGAACTGGATTAAACCGGTTTAAAACGGATAAAACCGGTTTAAACCGGATAAAACCAAATTGAACCATTTTAAACCGGATAAAACCAGACTGAACCGGTTTAAACCGGTTTAAACCGGATAAAACCAGACTGAACCGATTTAAACCGGATAAAACCGGATTGAACCGGTTTAATACGGTTTCAACCGGATAGAACTGGTTTAAATCGGATAAAACCTGATTGAACCGGTTTAAACCGGTTTCAAATGTATAGAACCGGATAGAACCTGTTTAAACCGGATAAAACAGGATTGAACTGGTTTAAAGCGGATAAAGACGGATTGAACCGGTTTAAACCGGTTTCAACCGGGTAAAACGAGATTGAACCGGTTTAAACCGGATAAATCCGGAATGAACTGGTTTAAACCGGAAAAAACTGGATTGAACCGGTTTAAACCGTTTTAAATCGGATAAATCCGGAATGAACTGGTTTAAACCGGTTTAAACTGGATAGAACTGCATAGAACCGATTTAAACCGGATAAAACCGGATTGAACCGGTTCAAACCGGATAATACCGGAATGAACCAGTTTAAACCGGATAAGAACGGATTGAAGCGGTTTAAACTGGTTTAAATCTGATAAAACCGGATCGATCCGGCTTAAACTGGTTTAAACCGGATAAAACTGGTTTAAACTGGATAAAACCGATTGAACCGGTTTAAACCGTTTTAAACTGGATAAAACCAGATTGAACCGGTTTAAACTGGATAAAAACGGATAGAACCGGTTTAAACCGGTTTAAACCAGATTGAACTGGATAGAATCGGTTTAAACCGGATAAAACCGGATTGAACAGGTTTAAACCGGATAAAAACGGATTGAACAGGTTTAAACCGGATAAAAACGATTGAACCGGTTTAAACCGGCTTAACCGGATAAAACCGGATTGAACCGGATCAAACGGTTTAAACCGGTTAGAACAGGTTTAAACCGGATAAAATCGGATTGAACCGGTTTAAACAGGATAAAACCGGATAGAACCGGTTCTAACCGGCATAAACCGGATTGAACTGGGTAGAACCGGTTTAAACGAGATAAAACCGGATTGAACTGGTTTAAACCGGTTTAAACAGGATAGAACTGGATAGAACCGGTTTAAACCGGATAAAACCGGATTGAACCAGTTTAAAGTGGTTTAAACCGGATAAAACCAGATTGAACCGGTCTGAAACCGGATAAAACCGGATAGAACCTGTTTAAACCGGATAAAACTATATTGAACCGGTTTAAACCGGTTTAAACAGGATAGAACCGGGTTTAAACTGGATAAAACCGGATTGAACCGGGTTAAACCCGTTTAAACCAGATAAAACCGGATTGAACCGTTTTAAACCGGCTCAAATCAGATAAAAACGGATTGAAGCGGTTTAAACTGGTTTAAACCGGATAAAACCAGATAGAACCGGGTTAAACCGGTTTAAATCGGATAAAACCGGATTGACCCGGTTTCAACCGGTTTAAACTGGATAAAACGGATTGAACCGGTTTAAAACGGTTTAAACCGGATAAAAACGGTTTAAACCGGATAAAACCAAATTGAACCAGTTTATAAACCGGATAAAACCAGATTGAACCGGTTTAAACCAGATAAAACCGGATTGAACCATTTTAAACCGGTTTAAAACAAATAGAACCGGATAGAACCGGTTTAAACCGGATAAGACCTGATTGAAACGGTTTGAACCGGTTTAAACCGGATAAAACCGGATTGAACCGGTTTAAACTGGTTTCAACCGGATAGAACCGGATAGAACCTGTTTAAACTGTATAAAACCGGATTGAACCGGCTTAAACCGGTTTAAACCGGATAAAACCGGATTGAACCGGTTCAAACCGGTTTAAACCGGATAAAACCGGAATGAACTGGTTTAAACCGGTATAAAACGGATAGAACCGGATAGAAACGGTATAAACTGGATAAAACCGGATTGAACCGGTGTAAACCGGTTGAAACAGGATAAAAACGGATTGAAAGGGTTTAAACCGGTATAAACTGGATAAAACCGGAATGAACCGGCTTAAACGGGTCTAAACCGGATAAAACGCGATTGAACAGGCTTAAACTGGTATAAAGAGCATAGAACCAGTTTAAACCGGATAAAACTGTATTGAACCGGTTTAAACCGGTTTAAAACGGATAAAACCAGACTGAACCGGTTTAAACCGGATAAAACCGGATTGAACCGGTTTAAACCAGTTTCAACTGTATAGAACCGGATAGAACCGGTTTAAACCGGATAAAACAGGATTGAACTGGTTTAAACCGGATAAAACAGGATTGAACAGGTTTAAACTGGTTCAAACCGGATAGAACCGGTTTAAACTGGATAAAACCGGATTGAACCGGCTTAAACCGGTTTAAACCGGATAAAACCGGATTGAACCGGTTCAAACCGGTTTAAACGGATTAAACCGGATTGAACCGGCTCAAACCGGTTTAAACCGGATAAAACCGGAGTGAACTGGTTTAAACCGGCTTAAAAACGGATAGAACCGGATACAAACGGTTTAAACCGGATAAAACCGGATTGAACTGGATTAAACCAGTTTAAAACGGATAAAACCGATTAAACCGGATAAAACCAAATAGAACCATTTTTAACCGGATAAAACCAGATTGAACCGGTTTAAAATGGATAAAACCGGATTGAACCAGTTTAAACCAGTTTAAACCAGATAGAAATGGATAGAACTGGTTTAAAACGGATAAAACCGGATTGAACCGGTTTGAACTGGTCTAAACCGGATAAAACCGGATTGAACTGGTTTCAACCGGTTTAAACCGGATAAAACAAGATTGAACCTGTTTAAACCGGATAAAACCGGATTGAACCAGCTTAAACTGGTTTAAACTGGATAAAACTGGATTGAACCGGTTTTAAACCGGTTTAAAACGGATAAAACCAGATTGAACCGGTTTAAAATGGATAAAACCGGATTGAACCAGTTTAAACCGGTTTAAACCAGATAGAAACGGATAGAACCGGTTTAAACGGATAAAACCGGATTGAAACGGTTTGAACCGCTCTAAACCGGATAGAACCGGTTTCAACCAGTTTAAACCGGATAAAACCGGATTGAACCGGTTTAAACCGGATAAAACCGGATTGAACCGGTTTAAACCGGTTTCAAATGTTTAGAACCGATAGAACCGGTTAAACCGGATAAAAGAGGATTGAACTGGTTTAAACAGGATAAAACAGGATTGAACCGGTTTAAACTGGCTTCAACCGGATAGAAACGGATAGAGCCTGTTTAAACTGGATAAAACCGGATTGAACCGGCTTAAACCGGTTTAAACTGGATAAAACCGGATTGAACCGGTTCAAACCGGTTTAAACCGGATAGAACCAGTTTAAACCCGTTTAAACCGGATAAAACCGGATTGAAACAGTTTAAACCATTTTAAACCGGATAAAACCGGATTGAACCAGCTTAACCCGGTTTAAACCGGATAAACCTGGATTGAACCGGTTTAAACCGGATAAAACCGGATTGATCCGGTTTAAACCGGTTTAAACAGGATAAAACAGGATTGAACTGGTTTATACCGGTTTAAACCGGATAAAACCGGATTGAACAGGATTAAACCGGTTTAAAACGGATAAAACCGGTTTAAAACGGATAAAACCAAATTGAACCAGTTTAAACCGGATAAAACCAGATTGAACCGGTTTAAAACGGATAAAACCGGATTGAACCGGTTTAAACCTGTTTAAACCAGATCAAAACCGATTGAACCGGTTTAAACCGGTTTAAACCAGATAAAAACCGGTATGAACAGGCTTAAACCGGTTTAAACCGGATAGAACCGGTTTAAACCCGTTTAAAACGGATAAAACAGGATTGAACCGGTTTAAAACCGATTTAAACCGGATAAAACCGGCAGAAACCGGTTTAAACCGGATAGAACCGGTTTAAAACCCGTTTAAACCGGATAAAACCGGATTGAACCGGTTTAAACCGGTTTAAACCGGATAAAACCGGATTGAACCAGCTTAAACCGGTTTAAACCGGATAAAACTGGATTGAACCGGTTTAAACCGGATAAAATTGGATTGATCCCGTTTAAACCGTTTTAAACAGGATAAAACCGGATTGAACAGTTTTATACCGGTTTAAACAGGATAAAACCGGTTTAAACGGGATAAAATCAAAATTGAACCAGTTTAAACCGGATAATACCAGATTGAACCGGTTTAAGCCGGATAAAACCGGACTGAACCGGTTTAAATCGGTTTAAACCGTATAAAACCGGATTGAACTGGATTAAACCGGTTTAAACTGGATACACCGATTGAATCGGTTAAAACCGGTTTACACCGGATAAAACCAGATTGAACCGGTTTAAACCGGATTGAACCGGATTAAACCGGTTTCAACTGGATAGAACCGGACAGAACCGGTTTAAACCGGATAAAACCAGATTGAAACGGTTTAAACCGGATTGAACCGGCTTCAACCAGATAAAACCGGAATGAACTGGTTTAAACCGGTTTAAACAGGATAGAACTGGATAGAACCGGTTTAAACCGGATAAAACCGGATTGAACCAGTTTAAAGTGGTTTAAACCGGATAAAACCAGATTGAACCGGTCTGAAACCGGATAAAACCGGATAGAACCTGTTTAAACCGGATAAAAACTATATTGAACCGGTTTAAACCGGTTTAAACAGGATAGAACCGGTTTAAACTGGATAAAACCGGATTGAACCGGGTTAAACCCGTTTAAACCAGATAAAACCGGATTGAACCGTTTTAAACCGGCTCAAATCAGATAAAAACGGATTGAAGCGGTTTAAACTGGTTTAAACCGGATAAAACCAGATAGAACCGGGTTAAACCGGTTTAAATCGGATAAAACCGGATTGACCCGGTTTCAACCGGTTTAAACTGGATAAAAACGGATTGAACCGGTTTAAAACGGTTTAAACCGGATAAAACGGTTTAAACCGGATAAAACCAAATTGAACCAGTTTAAACCGGATAAAACCAGATTGAACCGGTTTAAACCAGATAAAACCGGATTGAACCATTTTAAACCGGTTTAAAACAAATAGAACCGGATAGAACCGGTTTAAACCGGATAAGACCTGATTGAAACGGTTTGAACCGGTTTAAACCGGATAAAACCGGATTGAACCGGTTTAAACTGGTTTCAACCGGATAGAACCGGATAGAACCTGTTTAAACTGTATAAAACCGGATTGAACCGGCTTAAACCGGTTTAAACCGGATAAAACCGGATTGAACCGGTTCAAACCGGTTTAAACCGGATAAAACCGGAATGAACTGGTTTAAACCGGTATAAAACGGATAGAACCGGATAGAAACGGTATAAACTGGATAAAACCGGATTGAACCGGTGTAAACCGGTTGAAACAGGATAAAAACGGATTGAAAGGGTTTAAACCGGTATAAACTGGATAAAACCGGAATGAACCGGCTTAAACGGGTCTAAACCGGATAAAACGCGATTGAACAGGCTTAAACTGGTATAAAGAGCATAGAACCAGTTTAAACCGGATAAAACTGTATTGAACCGGTTTAAACCGGTTTAAAACGGATAAAACCAGACTGAACCGGTTTAAACCGGATAAAACCGGATTGAACCGGTTTAAACCAGTTTCAACTGTATAGAACCGGATAGAACCGGTTTAAACCGGATAAAACAGGATTGAACTGGTTTAAACCGGATAAAACAGGATTGAACAGGTTTAAACTGGTTCAAACCGGATAGAACCGGTTTAAACTGGATAAAACCGGATTGAACCGGCTTAAACCGGTTTAAACCGGATAAAACCGGATTGAACCGGTTCAAACCGGTTTAAAACGGATTAAACCGGATTGAACCGGCTCAAACCGGTTTAAACCGGATAAAACCGGAGTGAACTGGTTTAAACCGGCTTAAAACGGATAGAACCGGATACAAACGGTTTAAACCGGATAAAACCGGATTGAACTGGATTAAACCAGTTTAAAACGGATAAAACCGATTTAAACCGGATAAAACCAAATAGAACCATTTTTAACCGGATAAAACCAGATTGAACCGGTTTAAAATGGATAAAACCGGATTGAACCAGTTTAAACCAGTTTAAACCAGATAGAAATGGATAGAACTGGTTTAAACCGGATAAAACCGGATTGAACCGGTTTGAACTGGTCTAAACCGGATAAAACCGGATTGAACTGGTTTCAACCGGTTTAAACCGGATAAAACAAGATTGAACCTGTTTAAACCGGATAAAACCGGATTGAACCAGCTTAAACTGGTTTAAACTGGATAAAACTGGATTGAACCGGTTTAAACCGGTTTAAAACGGATAAAACCAGATTGAACCGGTTTAAAATGGATAAAACCGGATTGAACCAGTTTAAACCGGTTTAAACCAGATAGAAACGGATAGAACCGGTTTAAACCGGATAAAACCGGATTGAAACGGTTTGAACCGCTCTAAACCGGATAGAACCGGTTTCAACCAGTTTAAACCGGATAAAACCGGATTGAACCGGTTTAAACCGGATAAAACCGGATTGAACCGGTTTAAACCGGTTTCAAATGTTTAGAACCGGATAGAACCGGTTTAAACCGGATAAAAGAGGATTGAACTGGTTTAAACAGGATAAAACAGGATTGAACCGGTTTAAACTGGCTTCAACCGGATAGAAACGGATAGAGCCTGTTTAAACTGGATAAAACCGGATTGAACCGGCTTAAACCGGTTTAAACTGGATAAAACCGGATTGAACCGGTTCAAACCGGTTTAAACCGGATAGAACCAGTTTAAACCCGTTTAAACCGGATAAAACCGGATTGAAACAGTTTAAACCATTTTAAACCGGATAAAACCGGATTGAACCAGCTTAACCCGGTTTAAACCGGATAAACCTGGATTGAACCGGTTTAAACCGGATAAAACCGGATTGATCCGGTTTAAACCGGTTTAAACAGGATAAAACAGGATTGAACTGGTTTATACCGGTTTAAACCGGATAAAACCGGATTGAACAGGATTAAACCGGTTTAAAACGGATAAAACCGGTTTAAAACGGATAAAACCAAATTGAACCAGTTTAAACCGGATAAAACCAGATTGAACCGGTTTAAAACGGATAAAACCGGATTGAACCGGTTTAAACCTGTTTAAACCAGATCAAAACCGATTGAACCGGTTTAAACCGGTTTAAACCAGATAAAACCGGTATGAACAGGCTTAAACCGGTTTAAACCGGATAGAACCGGTTTAAACCCGTTTAAAACGGATAAAACAGGATTGAACCGGTTTAAACCGATTTAAACCGGATAAAACCGGCAGAAACCGGTTTAAACCGGATAGAACCGGTTTAAACCCGTTTAAACCGGATAAAACCGGATTGAACCGGTTTAAACCGGTTTAAACCGGATAAAACCGGATTGAACCAGCTTAAACCGGTTTAAACCGGATAAAACTGGATTGAACCGGTTTAAACCGGATAAAATTGGATTGATCCCGTTTAAACCGTTTTAAACAGGATAAAACCGGATTGAACAGTTTTATACCGGTTTAAACAGGATAAAACCGGTTTAAACGGGATAAAATCAAAATTGAACCAGTTTAAACCGGATAATACCAGATTGAACCGGTTTAAGCCGGATAAAACCGGACTGAACCGGTTTAAATCGGTTTAAACCGTATAAAACCGGATTGAACTGGATTAAACCGGTTTAAACTGGATACACCGGATTGAATCGGTTAAAACCGGTTTACACCGGATAAAACCAGATTGAACCGGTTTAAACCGGATTGAACCGGATTAAACCGGTTTCAACTGGATAGAACCGGACAGAACCGGTTTAAACCGGATAAAACCAGATTGAAACGGTTTAAACCGGATTGAACCGGCTTCAACCAGATAAAACCGGAATGAACTGGTTTAAACCGGGTTAAACCGGAAAAAACGGATTGAACCGTTTTAAAGCGTATAACACCGGATTGAACTGGTTTAAACCTGTTTAAACCAGATAAAAACCGATAGAACCGGTTTAAACCGGTTTAAACCAGATAAAACCGGTATGAACCGGCTTAAACTGGTTTAAACTGGATAGAACTGGTTTAAACCGTTATCCGGTTTAAACCGGATAAAAGTGGCATGAACCGGCTCAAACCGGTTTAAACCGGATAGAACCAGTTTAAACCGGTTTAAACCGGATAAAACCGGATTGAACCGGTTTAAACCGGTTTAAACCGGATAAAACCGGATTGAACCAGCTTAAACCGGTTTAAACAGGATACAACCGGATTGAAATGGTTTATACCGGTTTAAACCGGATAAAACCGGTTTAAACGGGATAAAACCAAATTGAACCAGTTTAAACTGGATAATACCAGACTGAACCGGTTTAAGCCGGATTAAACCGGACTGAACCGGTTTAAATCGGTTTAAACCGTATAAAACCGGATTAAACCGGTTTAAACTGGATAAACCGGATTGAATCGGTTAAAACCGGTTTAAACCGGATAAAACCGGATAGAACCGGTATAAACCGGATAGAACCCGATTGAACCAGTTTAAACCGGATAAAACCGGATTGATCCGGTTTAAACCGGTTTAAACCGGATAAAACCGGATTGAACGGGTTTAAACTGGTTTAAACCAGATAGAACCGGATAGAACCGGTTTAAACCGGATAGAACCGGATAGAACCGGTTTAAACCGGATAAAACCGGATTGAACGGGTTTAAACCGGTTTAAAGCGGATAAAACCGGATTGAACCGGTTTAAACCCGTTTAAACCAGATGGAAACGAATAGAACCGGTTTAAACCGGATAAAACCGGATTGAAACGGTTTAAACCCGTTTAAACCGGATAAAACCTGATTGAAGCGGTTCAAACTGGTTTAAACCGGATGAAACCGGATTAAACCGTTTTAAAGCGGTTTAAACCAGATAAAACCAGATTGAACCGGTTTAAGCCGATTAAAACCGGATTGAACTGGTTTAAACCAGTCTACACCGGATAAAACCGGTTTAAACTGGATAAAAGCAGATTGAACCGGTTTAAACCAGACAAAACCGGATTGAACTGGTTCAACCGGGTTTAAACCGGATAAAACCGGAGTGAACTGGTTTAAACCGGATAAAACAGGATTGAACCGGTTGAAACTGGATAAAACCGGATCGAACCGTTTCATACCGGTTTAAACCAGATGTAAACGGAATGAACCAGTTTAAACCGGATAAAACCGGACTGAACCGGTTTAACCCGGATAAAACCGGATTGAACCGTTTCAAACCGGTTTTAACCAGATAAAAACGGAATGAACCGGTTTAAACCGGATAAAACCGGATTGAACCGGTTTAAACCGGATAAAACCGGATTGAACCGGTTTAAACCGGTTTCAAATGTATAGAACCGGATAGAACCGGTTTAAACCGGATAAAACAGGATTGAACTGGTTTAAACAGGATAAAACAGGATTGAACTGGTTTAAACTGGCTTCAACCGGATAGAAACGGATAGAGCCTGTTTAAACTGGATAAACCCGGATTGAACCGGCTTAAACCGGTTTAAACTGGATAAAACCGGATTGAACCGGTTCAAACCGGTTTAAACCGGATAGAACCAGTTTAAACCCGTTTAAACCGGATAAAACCGGATTGAACCGGTTTAAACCGTTTTAAACCGGATAAAACCGGATTGAACCAGCTTAACCCGGTTTAAACCGGATAAAACTGGATAGAACCGGTTTAAAACGGATAAAACCGGATTGATCCGGTTTAAACCGGTTTAAACAGGATAAAACAGGATTGAACTGGTTTATACCGGTTTAAACCGGATAAAACCGGTTTAAACGGGATAAAACCAAATTGAACCAGTTTAAACTGGATAATACCAGACTGAACCGGTTTAAGCCGGATAAAACCGGACTGAACCGGTTTAAATTGGTTTAAACCGTATAAAACCGGATTGAACCGGATTAAACCGGTTTAAACTGGATAAACCGGGTTGAATCGGTTAAAACCGGTTTAAACCGGATAAAACCGGATAGAACTGGTATAAACCGGATAAAAACGGATTGAACCAGTTTAAACCGGATAAAACCGGATTGATCCGGTTTAAACCAGTTTAAACCGGATAAAACCGGATTGAACCGGTTTAAACCGGTTTAAACCAGATAGAACCGGATAGAACCGGTTTAAAACGGGTAGAACCGGTTCAAACCGGTTTGAACCGGATAAAACCGGAATGAACTGGTTTAAACCGGTTTAAAACGGATAGAACCGGATAGAAACGGTTTAAACCGGATAAAACCGGATCGAACCGGTGGAAACCGTTTGAAACCGGATAAAAATGGATTGAAAGGGTTTAAACCGGTTTAAACTGGATTAAACTGGAATGAACAGGCTTAAACAGGTCTATACTGGATAAAACTCGATTGAACAGGCTTAAACTGGTATAAAAAGCATAGAACCGGTTTAAACCGGATAAAACCGGATTGAACTGGTTTAAACCGGTTTAAACCGGATAAAACCAGACTGAACCGGTTTAAACCGGATAAAACCGGATTGAACCGGTTTAATACGGTTTCAACCGGATAGAACTGGTTTAAACCGGATAAAACCTGATTGAACCGGTTTAAACTGGTTTCAACCGGATAGAACCGGATAGAACCGGTTTAAAATGGATAAAACCGGATTGAACCGGCTTAAACCGGTTTAAATCAGATAAAACCGGATTGAACCGTTTCAAACCAGTTTAAACCGGATAAAACCAGATTGAACTGGGTTAAACCGGATAAAACTGGATTGAACCGGCTTAAACCGGTTTAAACCGGATAAAACCAAATTGAACCATTTTAAACCGGATAAAACCAGACTGAACCGGTTTAAACCGGTTTAAACTGGATAAAACCAGACTGAACCGATTTAAACCGGATAAAACCGGATTGAACCGGTTTAATACGGTTTCAACCGGATAGAACTGGTTTAAATCGGATAAAACCTGATTGAACCGGTTTAAACCGGTTTCAAATGTATAGAACCGGATAGAACCGGTTTAAACCGGATAAAACAGGATTGAACTGGTTTAAAGCGGATAAAGCCGGACTGAACCGGTTTAAACCGGTTTCAACCGGGTAAAACGAGATTGAACCGGTTTAAACCGGATAAATCCGGAATGAACTGGTTTAAACCGGAAAAAACTGGATTGAACCGGTTTAAACCGTTTTAAATCGGATAAATCCGGAATGAACTGGTTTAAACCGGTTTAAACTGGATAGAACTGCATAGAACCGATTTAAACCGGATAAAACCGGATTGAACCGGTTCAAACCGGATAATACCGGAATGAACCGGTTTAAACCGGATAAGAACGGATTGAAGCGGTTTAAACTGGTTTAAATCTGATAAAACCGGATCGATCCGGCTTAAACTGGTTTAAACCGGATAAAACTGGTTTAAACTGGATAAAACCGATTGAACCGGTTTAAACCGTTTTAAACTGGATAAAACCAGATTTAACCGGTTTAAACTGGATAAAAACGGATAGAACCGGTTTAAACCGGTTTAAACCAGATTGAACTGGATAGAATCGGTTTAAACCGGATAAAACCGGATTGAACAGGTTTAAACCGGATAAAAACGGATTGAACAGGTTTAAACCGGATAAAAACGGATTGAACCGGTTTAAACCGGCTTAACCGGATAAAACCGGATTGAACCGGATCAAACCGGTTTAAACCGGTTAGAACAGGTTTAAACCGGATAAAATCGGATTGAACCGGTTTAAACAGGATAAAACCGGATAGAACCGGTTCTAACTGGCATAAACCGGATTGAACTGGGTAGAACCGGTTTAAACGAGATAAAACCGGATTGAACTGGTTTAAACCGGTTTAAACAGGAAAGAACTGGATAGAACCGGTTTAAACCGGATAAAACCGGATTGAACCAGTTTAAAGTGGTTTAAACCGGATAAAACCAGATTGAACCGGTCTGAAACCGGATAAAACCGGATAGAACCTGTTTAAACCGGATAAAACTATATTGAACCGGTTTAAACCGGTTTAAACAGGATAGAACCGGTTTAAACTGGATAAAACCGGATTGAACCGGTTTAAACCCGTTTAAACCAGATAAAACCGGATTGAACCGTTTTAAACCGGCTCAAATCGGATAAAAACGGATTGAAGCGGTTTAAACTGGTTTAAACCGGATAAAACCAGATAGAACCGGGTTAAACCGGTTTAAATCGGATAAAACCGGATTGACCCGTTTTCAACCGGTTTAAACTGGATAAAAACGGATTGAACCGGTTTAAAACGGTTTAAACCGGATAAAAACGGTTTAAACCGGATAAAACCAAATTGAACCAGTTTAAACCGGATAAAACCAGATTGAACCGGTTTAAACCAGATAAAACCGGATTGAACCATTTTAAACCGGTTTAAAACAAATAGAACCGGATAGAACCGGTTTAAACCGGATAAGACCTGATTGAAACGGTTTGAACCGGTTTAAACCGGATAAAACCGGATTGAACCGGTTTAAACTGGTTTCAACCGGATAGAACCGGATAGAACCTGTTTAAACTGTATAAAACCGGATTGAACCGGCTTAAACCGGTTTAAACCGGATAAAACCGGATTGAACCGGTTCAAACCGGTTTAAACCGGATAAAACCGGAATGAACTGGTTTAAACCGGTTTAAAACGGATAGAACCGGATAGAAACGGTATAAACTGGATAAAACCGGATTGAACCGGTGTAAACCGGTTGAAACAGGATAAAAACGGATTGAAAGGGTTTAAACCGGTATAAACTGGATAAAACCGGAATGAACCGGCTTAAACGGGTCTAAACCGGATAAAACGCGATTGAACAGGCTTAAACTGGTATAAAGAGCATAGAACCGGTTTAAACCGGATAAAACTGTATTGAACCGGTTTAAACCGGTTTAAAACGGATAAAACCAGACTGAACCGGTTTAAACCGGATAAAACCGGATTGAACCGGTTTAAACCAGTTTCAACTGTATAGAACTGGATAGAACCGGTTTAAACCGGATAAAACAGGATTGAACTGGTTTAAACCGGATAAAACAGGATTGAACAGGTTTAAACTGGTTCAAACCGGATAGAACCGGTTTAAACTGGATAAAACCGGATTGAACCGGCTTAAACCGGTTTAAACCGGATAAAACCGGATTGAACCGGTTCAAAACGGTTTAAAACGGATTAAACCGGATTGAACCGGCTCAAACCGGTTTAAACCGGATAAAACCGGAGTGAACTGGTTTAAACCGGCTTAAAACGGATAGAACCGGATACAAACGGTTTAAACCGGATAAAACCGGATTGAACTGGATTAAACCGGTATAAAACGGATAAAACCGATTTAAACCGGATAAAACCAAATAGAACCATTTTTAACCGGATAAAACCAGATTGAACCGGTTTAAAATGGATAAAACCGGATTGAACCAGTTTAAACCAGTTTAAACCAGATAGAAATGGATAGAACTGGTTTAAACCGGATAAAACCGGATTGAACCGGTTTGAACTGGTCTAAACCGGATAAAACCGGATTGAACTGGTTTCAACCGGTTTAAACCGGATAAAACAAGATTGAACCAGTTTAAACCGGATAAAACCGGATTGAACCAGCTTAAACTGGTTTAAACTGGATAAAACTGGATTGAACCGGTTTAAACCGGTTTAAAACGGATAAAACCGGATTGAACCGGTTTAAACCGGATAAAACCGGATTGAACCGGTTTAAACCGGTTTCAAATGTATAGAACCGGATAGAACCGGTTTAAACCGGATAAAACAGGATTGAACTGGTTTAAACAGGATAAAACAGGATTGAACCGGTTTAAACTGGCTTCAACCGGATAGAAACGGATAGAGCCTGTTTAAACTGGATAAAACCGGATTGAACCGGCTTAAACCGGTTTAAACTGGATAAAACCGGATTGAACCGGTTCAAACCGGTTTAAACCGGATAGAACCAGTTTAAACCCGTTTAAACCGGATAAAACCGGATTGAACCGGTTTAAACCATTTTAAACCGGATAAAACCGGATTGAACCAGCTTAACCCGGTTTAAACCGGATAAAACTGGATTGAACCGGTTTAAACCGGATAAAACCGGATTGATCCGGTTTAAACCGGTTTAAACAGGATAAAACAGGATTGAACTGCTTTATACCGGTTTAAACCGGATAAAACCGGATTGAACAGGATTAAACCGGTTTAAAACGGATAAAACCGGTTTAAAACGGATAAAACCAAATTGAACCAGTTTAATCCGGATAAAACCAGATTGAACCGGTTTAAAACGGATAAAACCGGATTGAACCGGTTTAAACCTGTTTAAACCAGATCAAAACCGATTGAACCGGTTTAAACCGGTTTAAACCAGATAAAACCGGTATGAACAGGCTTAAACCGGTTTAAACCGGATAGAACCGGTTTAAACCCGTTTAAAACGGATAAAACAGGATTGAAACGGTTTAAACCGGTTTAAACCGGATAAAACCGGCAGAAACCGGTTTAAACCGGATAGAACCGGTTTAAACCCGTTTAAACCGGATAAAACCGGATTGAACCGGTTTAAACCGGTTTAAACAGGATAAAACCGGATTGAACCAGCTTAAACCGGTTTAAACCGGATAAAACTGGATTGAACCGGTTTAAACCGGATAAAATTGGATTGATCCCGTTTAAACCGTTTTAAACAGGATAAAACCGGATTGAACAGTTTTATACCGGTTTAAACCGGATAAAACCGGTTTAAACGGGATAAAATCAAAATTGAACCAGTTTAAACCGGATAATACCAGATTGAACCGGTTTAAGCCGGATAAAACCGGACTGAACCGGTTTAAATCGGTTTAAACCGTATAAAACCGGATTGAACTGGATTAAACCGGTTTAAACTGGATACACCGGATTGAATGGGTTAAAACCGGTTTAAACCGGATAAAACCAGATTGAACCGGTTTAAACCGGATTGAACAGGATTAAACCGGTTTCAACTGGATACACCGGATTGAATGGGTTAAAACCGGTTTAAACCGGATAAAACCAGATTGAATCGGTTTAAACCGGTTCAAACCGGATAAAACCAGATTGAAAGGGTTTAAACCGGATTGAACCGGCTTCAACCAGATAAAACCGGAATGAACTGGTTTAAACCGGTTTAAACCGGAAAAAACGGATTGAACCGTTTTAAAGCGGATAAAACCGGATTGAACTGGTTTAAACCTGTTTAAACCAGATAAAAACCGATAGAACCGGTTTAAACCGGTTTAAACCAGATAAAACCGGTATGAACCGGCTTAAACCGGTTTAAACTGGATAGAACTGGTTTAAACCGTTATCCGGTTTAAACCGGATAAAAGTGGCATGAACCGGCTCAAACCGGTTTAAACCGGATAGAACCAGTTTAAACCGGTTTAAACCGGATAAAACCGGATTGAACCGGTTTAAACCGGTTTAAACCGGATAAAACCGGATAAAACCGGATTGAACCGGTTTAAACCGGTTTAAACCGGATAAAACCGGATTGAACCAGCTTAAACCGGTTTAAACAGGATACAACCGGATTGAAATGGTTTATACCGGTTTAAACCGGATAAAACCGGTTTAAACGGGATAAAACCAAATTGAACCAGTTTAAACTGGATAATACCAGACTGAACCGGTTTAAGCCGGATTAAACCGGACTGAACCGGTTTAAATCGGTTTAAACCGTATAAAACCGGATTAAACCGGTTTAAACTGGATAAACCGGATTGAATCGGTTAAAACCGGTTTAAACCGGATAAAACTGGATAGAACCGGTATAAACCGGATAGAACCCGATTGAACCAGTTTAAACCGGATAAAACCGGATTGATCCGGTTTAAACCGGTTTAAACCGGATAAAACCGGATTGAACGGGTTTAAACTGGTTTAAACCAGATAGAACCGGATAGAACCGGTTTAAACCGGATAGAACCGGATAGAACCGGTTTAAACCGGATAAAACCGGATTGAACGGGTTTAAACCGGTTTAAAGCGGATAAAACCGGATTGAACCGGTTAAAACCGGATCAAACCGGATTGAACCGGTTGAAACCTGTTTCAACCGGATAGAACCGGATAGAACCGGTTTAAACTGGATAAAACCGGATTGAACTGTTTTAACCGGTTAAAACAGGATAGAACAGGATAGAACCGGTTTAAACCGATTTAAACAGGATAGAACCGGATAGAACCGGTTTAAACGAGATAAAACCGGATTGAACCATTTTAAACCGGATAAAACCGGATTGAACTGGTTCAAACTGGTTGAACCCGGATAAAACCGGATTAAACCGTTTTAAAGCGGTTTAAACCAGATAAAACCAGATTGAACCGGTTTAAGCCGATTAAAACCGGATTGAACTGGTTTAAACCAGTCTACACCGGATAAAACCGGTTTAAACTGGATAAAAGCAGATTGAACCGGTTTAAACCAGACAAAACCGGATTGAACTGGTTCAACCGGGTTTAAACCGGATAAAACCGGTGTGAACTGGTTTAAACCGGATAAAACAGGATTGAACCGGTTGAAACCGGATAAAACCGGCTCGAACCGGTTTAAACCGGATAAAACCGGAGTGAACTGGTTTAAACCGGCTTAAAACGGATAGAACCGGATACAAACGGTTTAAACCGGATAAAACCGGATTGAACTGGATTAAACCGGTTTAAAATGGATAAAACCGATTTAAACCGGATAAAACCAAATAGAACCATTTTTAACCGGATAAAACCAGATTGAACCGGTTTAAAATGGATAAAACCGGATTGAACCAGTTTAAACCAGTTTAAACCAGATAGAAATGGATAGAACTGGTTTAAACCGGATAAAACCGGATTGAACCGGTTTGAACTGGTCTAAACCGGATAAAACCGGATTGAACTGGTTTCAACCGGTTTAAACCGGATAAAACAAGATTGAACCAGTTTAAACCGGATAAAACCGGATTGAACCAGCTTAAACTGGTTTAAACTGGATAAAACTGGATTGAACCGGTTTAAACCGGTTTAAAACGGATAAAACCAGATTGAACCGGTTTAAAATGGATAAAACCGGATTGAAACGGTTTGAACCGCTCTAAACCGGATAGAACCGGTTTCAACCAGTTTAAACCGGATAAAACCGGATTGAACCGGTTTAAACCGGATAAAACCGGATTGAACCAGTTTAAACCGGTTTCAAATGTATAGAACCGGATAGAACCGGTTTAAACCGGATAAAACAGGATTGAACTGGTTTAAACAGGATAAAACAGGATTGAACCGGTTTAAACTGGCTTCAACCGGATAGAAACGGATAGAGCCTGTTTAAACTGGATAAAACCGGATTGAACCGGCTTAAACCGGTTTAAACTGGATAAAACCGGATTGAACCGGTTCAAACCGGTTTAAACCGGATAGAACCAGTTTAAACCCGTTTAAACCGGATAAAACCGGATTGAAACAGTTTAAACCATTTTAAACCGGATAAAACCGGATTGAACCAGCTTAACCCGGTTTAAACCGGATAAAACTGGATTGAACCGGTTTAAACCGGTTTAAACAGGATAAAACAGGATTGAACTGGTTTATACCGGTTTAAACCGGATAAAACCGGATTGAACAGGATTAAACCGGTTTAAAACGGATAAAACCGGTTTAAAACGGATAAAACCAAATTGAACCAGTTTAAACCGGATAAAACCACATTGTACCGGTTTAAAACGGATAAAACCGGATTGAACCGGTTTAAACCTGTTTAAACCAGATCAAAACCGATTGAACCGGTTTAAACCGGTTTAAACCAGATAAAACCGGTATGAACAGGCTTAAACCGGTTTAAACCGGATAGAACCGGTTTAAACCCGTTTAAAACGGATAAAACAGGATTGAACCGGTTTAAACCGATTTAAACCGGATAAAACCGGCAGAAACCGGTTTAAACCGGATAGAACAGGTTTAAACCCGTTTAAACCGGATAAAACCGGATTGAACCGGTTTAAACCGGTTTAAACCGGATAAAACCGGATTGAACCAGCTTAAACCGGTTTAAACCGGATAAAACTGGATTGAACCGGTTTAAACCGGATAAAATTGGATTGATCCCGTTTAAACCGTTTTAAACAGGATAAAACCGGATTGAACAGTTTTATACCGGTTTAAACCGGATAAAACCGGTTTAAACGGGATAAAATCAAAATTGAACCAGTTTAAACCGGATAATACCAGATTGAACCGGTTTAAGCCGGATAAAACCGGACTGAACCGGTTTAAATCGGTTTAAACCGTATAAAACCGGATTGAACTGGATTAAACCGGTTTAAACTGGATACACCGGATTGAATCGGTTAAAACCGGTTTAAACCGGATAAAACCAGATTGAACCGGTTTAAACCGGATTGAACCGGATTAAACCGGTTTCAACTGGATACACCGGATTGAATGGGTTAAAACCGGTTTAAACTGGATAAAACCAGATTGAATCGGTTTAAACCGGTTCAAACCGGATAAAACCAGATTGAAACGGTTTAAACCGGATTGAACCGGCTTCAACCAGATAAAACCGGAATGAACTGGTTTAAACCGGTTTAAACCGGAAAAAACGGATTGAACCGTTTTAAAGCGGATAAAACCGGATTGAACTGGTTTAAACCTGTTTAAACCAGATAAAAACCGATAGAACCGGTTTAAACCGGTTTAAACCAGATAAAACCGGTATGAACCGGCTTAAACTGGTTTAAACTGGATAGAACTGGTTTAAACCGTTATCCGGTTTAAACCGGATAAAAGTGGCATGAACCGGCTCAAACCGGTTTAAACCGGATAGAACCAGTTTAAACCGGTTTAAACCGGATAAAACCGGATTGAACCGGTTTAAACCGGTTTAAACCGGATAAAACCGGATTGAACCAGCTTAAACCGGTTTAAACAGGATACAACCGGATTGAAATGGTTTATACCGGTTTAAACCGGATAAAACCGGTTTAAACGGGATAAAACCAAATTGAACCAGTTTAAACTGGATAATACCAGACTGAACCGGTTTAAGCCGGATTAAACCGGACTGAACCGGTTTAAATCGGTTTAAACCGTATAAAACCGGATTAAACCGGTTTAAACTGGATAAACCGGATTGAATCGGTTAAAACCGGTTTAAACCGGATAAAACCGGATAGAACCGGTATAAACCGGATAGAACCCGATTGAACCAGTTTAAACCGGATAAAACCGGATTGATCCGGTTTAAACCGGTTTAAACCGGATAAAACCGGATTGAACGGGTTTAAACTGGTTTAAACCAGATAGAACCGGATAGAACCGGTTTAAACCGGATAGAACCGGATAGAACCGGTTTAAACCGGATAAAACCGGATTGAACGGGTTTAAACCGGTTTAAAGCGGATAAAACCGGATTGAACCGGTTAAAACCGGATCAAACCGGATTGAACCGGTTGAAACCTGTTTCAACCGGATAGAACCGGATAGAACCGGTTTAAACTGGATAAAACCGGATTGATCTGTTTTAACCGGTTAAAACAGGATAGAACAGGATAGAACTGGTTTAAACCGATTTAAACAGGATAGAACCGGATAGAACCGGTTTAAACGAGATAAAACCGGATTGAACCGTTTCAAACCGGATAAAACCGGATTGAACCGGTTCAAACTGGTTGAACCCGGATAAAACCGGATTAAACCGTTTTAAAGCGGTTTAAACCAGATAAAACCAGATTGAACCGGTTTAAGCCGATTAAAACCGGATTGAACTGGTTTAAACCAGTCTACACCGGATATAACCGGTTTAAACTGGATAAAAGCAGATTGAACCGGTTTAAACCAGACAAAACCGGATTGAACTGGTTCAACCGGGTTTAAACCGGATAAAACCGGAGTGAACTGGTTTAAACCGGATAAAACAGGATTGAACCGGTTGAAACCGGATAAAACCGGATCGAACCGTTTCATACAGGTTTAAACCAGATGTAAACGGAATGAACCAGTTTAAACCGGATAAAACCGGACTGAACCGGTTTAACCCGGATAAAACCGGATTGAACCGTTTCAAACCGGTTTTAACCAGATAAAAACGGAATGAACCGGTTTAAACCGGATAAAACCGGATTGAACCGGTTTAAACCGGATAAAACCGGATTGAACCGGTTTAAACCGGTTTCAAATGTATAGAACCGGATAGAACCAGTTTAAACCGGATAAAACAGGATTGAACTGGTTTAAACAGGATAAAACAGGATTGAACTGGTTTAAACTGGCTTCAACCGGATAGAAACGGATAGAGCCTGTTTAAACTGGATAAACCCGGATTGAACCGGCTTAAACCGGTTTAAACTGGATAAAACCGGATTGAACCGGTTCAAACCGGTTTAAACCGGATAGAACCAGTTTAAACCCGTTTAAACCGGATGAAACCGGATTGAACCGGTTTAAACCGTTTTAAACCGGATAAAACCGGATTGAACCAGCTTAACCCGGTTTAAACCGGATAAAACTGGATAGAACCGGTTTAAACCGGATAAAACCGGATTGATCCGGTTTAAACCGGTTTAAACAGGATAAAACAGGATTGAACTGGTTTATACCGGTTTAAACCGGATAAAACCGGTTTAAACGGGATAAAACCAAATTGAACCAGTTTAAACTGGATAATACCAGACTGAACCGGTTTAAGCCGGATAAAACCGGACTGAACCGGTTTAAATCGGTTTAAACCGTATAAAACCGGATTGAACCGGATTAAACCGGTTTAAACTGGATAAACCGGGTTGAATCGGTTAAAACCGGTTTAAACCGGATAAAACCGGATAGAACTGGTATAAACCGGATAAAAACGGATTGAACCAGTTTAAACCGGATAAAACCGGATTGATCCGGTTTAAACCAGTTTAAACCGGATAAAACCGGATTGAACCGGTTTAAACCGGTTTAAACCAGATAGAACCGGATAGAACCGGTTTAAAACGGGTAGAACCGGTTCAAACCGGTTTGAACCGGATAAAACCGGAATGAACTGTTTTAAACCAATTTAAAACGGATAGAACCGGATAGAAACGGTTTAAACCGGATAAAACCGGATCGAACCGGTGGAAACCGTTTGAAACCGGATAAAAATGGATTGAAAGGGTTTAAACCGGTTTAAACTGGATTAAACTGGAATGAACAGGCTTAAACAGGTCTATACTGGATAAAACTCGATTGAACAGGCTTAAACTGGTATAAAAAGCATAGAACCAGTTTACACCGGATAAAACCGGATTGAACTGGTTTAAACCGGTTTAAACCGGATAAAACCAGACTGAACCGGTTTAAACCGGATAAAACCGGATTGAACCGGTTTAATACGGTTTCAACCGGATAGAACTGGTTTAAACCGGATAAAACCTGATTGAACCGGTTTAAACTGGTTTCAACCGGATAGAACCGGATAGAACCGGTTTAAAATGGATAAAACCGGATTGAACCGGCTTAAACCGGTTTAAATCAGATAAAACCGGATTGAACCGTTTCAAACCAGTTTAAACCGGATAAAACCAGATTGAACTGGGTTAAACCGGATAAAACTGGATTGAACCGGCTTAAACCGGTTTAAACCGGATAAAACCAAATTGAACCATTTTAAACCGGATAAAACCAGACTGAACCGGTTTAAACCGGTTTAAACTGGATAAAACCAGACTGAACCGATTTAAACCGGATAAAACCGGATTGAACCGGTTTAATACGGTTTCAACCGGATAGAACTGGTTTAAATCGGATAAAACCTGATTGAACCGGTTTAAACCGGTTTCAAATGTATAGAACCGGATAGAACCGGTTTAAACCGGATAAAACAGGATTGAACTGGTTTAAAGCGGATAAAGCCGGACTGAACCGGTTTAAACCGGTTTCAACCGGGTAAAACGAGATTGAACCGGTTTAAACCGGATAAATCCGGAATGAACTGGTTTAAACCGGAAAAAACTGGATTGAACCGGTTTAAACCGTTTTAAATCGGATAAATCCGGAATGAACTGGTTTAAACCGGTTTAAACTGGATAGAACTGCATAGAACCGATTTAAACCGGATAAAACCGGATTGAACCGGTTCGAACCGGATAATACCGGAATGAACCGGTTTAAACCGGATAAGAACGGATTGAAGCGGTTTAAACTGGTTTAAATCTGATAAAACCGGATCGATCCGGCTTAAACTGGTTTAAACCGGATAAAACTGGTTTAAACTGGATAAAACCGATTGAACCGGTTTAAACCGTTTTAAACTGGATAAAACCAGATTGAACCGGTTTAAACTGGATAAAAACGGATAGAACCGGTTTAAACCGGTTTAAACCAGATTGAACTGGATAGAATCGGTTTAAACCGGATAAAACCGGATTGAACAGGTTTAAACCGGATAAAAACGGATTGAACAGGTTTAAACCGGATAAAAACGGATTGAACCGGTTTAAACCGGCTTAACCGGATAAAACCGGATTGAACCGGATCAAACCGGTTTAAACCGGTTAGAACAGGTTTAAACCGGATAAAATCGGATTGAACCGGTTTAAACAGGATAAAACCGGATAGAACCGGTTCTAACTGGCATAAACCGGATTGAACTGGGTAGAACCGGTTTAAACGAGATAAAACCGGATTGAACTGGTTTAAACCGGTTTAAACAGGATAGAACTGGATAGAACCGGTTTAAACCGGATAAAACCGGATTGAACCAGTTTAAAGTGGTTTAAACCGGATAAAACCAGATTGAACCGGTCTGAAACCGGATAAAACCGGATAGAACCTGTTTAAACCGGATAAAACTATATTGAACCGGTTTAAACCGGTTTAAACAGGATAGAACCGGTTTAAACTGGATAAAACCGGATTGAACCGGTTTAAACCCGTTTAAACCAGATAAAACCGGATTGAACCGTTTTAAACCGGCTCAAATCGGATAAAAACGGATTGAAGCGGTTTAAACTGGTTTAAACCGGATAAAACCAGATAGAACCGGGTTAAACCGGTTTAAATCGGATAAAACCGGATTGACCCGGTTTCAACCGGTTTAAACTGGATAAAAACGGATTGAACCGGTTTAAACCGGTTTAAACCGGATAAAAACGGTTTAAACCGGATAAAACCAAATTGAACCAGTTTAAACCGGATAAAACCAGATTGAACCGGTTTAAACCAGATAAAACCGGATTGAACCATTTTAAACCGGTTTAAAACAAATAGAACCGGATAGAACCGGTTTAAACCGGATAAGACCTGATTGAAACGGTTTGAACCGGTTTAAACCGGATAAAACCGGATTGAACCGGTTTAAACTGGTTTCAACTGGATAGAACCGGATAGAACCTGTTTAAACTGTATAAAACCGGATTGAACCGGCTTAAACCGGTTTAAACCGGATAAAACCGGATTGAACCGGTTCAAACCGGTTTAAACCGGATAAAACCGGAATGAACTGGTTTAAACGGGTTTAAAACGGATAGAACCGGATAGAAACGGTATAAACTGGATAAAACCGGATTGAACCGGTGTAAACCGGTTGAAACAGGATAAAAACGGATTGAAAGGGTTTAAACCGGTATAAACTGGATAAAACCGGAATGAACCGGCTTAAACGGGTCTAAACCGGATAAAACGCGATTGAACAGGCTTAAACTGGTATAAAGAGCATAGAACCGGTTTAAACCGGATAAAACTGTATTGAACCGGTTTAAACAGGTTTAAAACGGATAAAACCAGACTGAACCGGTTTAAACCGGATAAAACCGGATTGAACCGGTTTAAACCAGTTTCAACTGTATAGAACCGGATAGAACCGGTTTAAACCGGATAAAACAGGATTGAACTGGTTTAAACCGGATAAAACAGGATTGAACAGGTTTAAACTGGTTCAAACCGGATAGAACCGGTTTAAACTGGATAAAACCGGATTGAACCGGCTTAAACCGGTTTAAACCGGATAAAACCGGATTGAACCGGTTCAAAACGGTTTAAAACGGATTAAACCGGATTGAACCGGCTCAAACCGGTTTAAACCGGATAAAACCGGAGTGAACTGGTTTAAACCGGCTTAAAACGGATAGAACCGGATACAAACGGTTTAAACCGGATAAAACCGGATTGAACTGGATTAAACCGGTATAAAACGGATAAAACCGATTTAAACCGGATAAAACCAAATAGAACCATTTTTAACCGGATAAAACCAGATTGAACCGGTTTAAAATGGATAAAACCGGATTGAACCAGTTTAAACCAGTTTAAACCAGATAGAAATGGATAGAACTGGTTTAAACCGGATAAAACCGGATTGAACCGGTTTGAACTGGTCTAAACCGGATAAAACCGGATTGAACTGGTTTCAACCGGTTTAAACCGGATAAAACAAGATTGAACCAGTTTAAACCGGATAAAACCGGATTGAACCAGCTTAAACTGGTTTAAACTGGATAAAACTGGATTGAACCGGTTTAAACCGGTTTAAAACGGATAAAACCAGATTGAACCGGTTTAAAATGGATAAAACCGGATTGAACCAGTTTAAACCGGTTTAAACCAGATAGAAACGGATAGAACCGGTTTAAACCGGATAAAACCGGATTGAAACGGTTTGAACCGCTCTAAACCGGATAGAACCGGTTTCAACCAGTTTAAACCGGATAAAACCGGATTGAACCGGTTTAAACTGGATAAAACCGGATTGAACCGGTTTAAACCGGTTTCCAATGTATAGAACCGGATAGAACCGGTTTAAACCGGATAAAACAGGATTGAACTGGTTTAAACAGGATAAAACAGGATTGAACCGGTTTAAACTGGCTTCAACCGGATAGAAACGGATAGAGCCTGTTTAAACTGGATAAAACCGGATTGAACCGGCTTAAACCGGTTTAAACTGGATAAAACCGGATTGAACCGGTTCAAACCGGTTTAAACCGGATAGAACCAGTTTAAACCCGTTTAAACCGGATAAAACCGGATTGAACCAGTTTAAACCATTTTAAACCGGATAAAACCGGATTGAACCAGCTTAACCCGGTTTAAACCGGATAAAACTGGATTGAACCGGTTTAAACCGGATAAAACCGGATTGATCCGGTTTAAACCGGTTTAAACAGGATAAAACAGGATTGAACTGGTTTATACCGGTTTAAACCGGATAAAACCGGATTGAACAGGATTAAACCGGTTTAAAACGGATAAAACCGGTTTAAAACGGATAAAACCAAATTGAACCAGTTTAATCCGGATAAAACCAGATTGAACCGGTTTAAAACGGATAAAACCGGATTGAACCGGTTTAAACCTGTTTAAACCAGATCAAAACCGATTGAACCGGTTTAAACCGGTTTAAACCAGATAAAACCGGTATGAACAGGCTTAAACCGGTTTAAACCGGATAGAACCGGTTTAAACCCGTTTAAAACGGATAAAACAGGATTGAAACGGTTTAAACCGGTTTAAACCGGATAAAACCGGCAGAAACCGGTTTAAACCGGATAGAACCGGTTTAAACCCGTTTAAACCGGATAAAACCGGATTGAACCGGTTTAAACCGGTTTAAACCGGATAAAACCGGATTGAACCAGCTTAAACCGGTTTAAACCGGATAAAACTGGATTGAACCGGTTTAAACCGGATAAAATTTGATTGATCCCGTTTAAACCGTTTTAAACAGGATAAAACCGGATTGAACAGTTTTATACCTGTTTAAACCGGATAAAACCGGTTTAAACGGGATAAAATCAAAATTGAACCAGTTTAAACCGGATAATACCAGATTGAACCGGTTTAAGCCGGATAAAACCGGACTGAACTGGTTTAAATCGGTTTAAACCGTATAAAACCGGATTGAACTGGATTAAACCGGTTTAAACTGGATACACCGGATTGAATGGGTTAAAACCGGTTTAAACCGGATAAAACCAGATTGAACCGGTTTCAACTGGATACACCGGATTGAATGGGTTAAAACCGGTTTAAACCGGATAAAACCAGATTGAATCGGTTTAAACCGGTTCAAACCGGATAAAACCAGATTGAAACGGTTTAAACCGGATTGAACCGGCTTCAACCAGATAAAACCGGAATGAACTGGTTTAAACCGGTTTAAACCGGAAAAAACGGATTGAACCGTTTTAAAGCGGATAAAACCGGATTGAACTGGTTTAAACCTGTTTAAACCAGATAAAAACCGATAGAACCGGTTTAAACCGGTTTAAACCAGATAAAACCGGTATGAACCGGCTTAAACTGGTTTAAACTGGATAGAACTGGTTTAAACCGTTATCCGGTTTAAACCGGATAAAAGTGGCATGAACCGGCTCAAACCGGTTTAAACCGGATAGAACCAGTTTAAACCGGTTTAAACCGGATAAAACCGGATTGAACCGGTTTAAACCGGTTTAAACCGGATAAAACCGGATTGAACCAGCTTAAACCGGTTTAAACAGGATACAACCGGATTGAAATGGTTTATACCGGTTTAAACCGGATAAAACCGGTTTAAACGGGATAAAACCAAATTGAACCAGTTTAAACTGGATAATACCAGACTGAACCGGTTTAAGCCGGATTAAACCGGACTGAACCGGTTTAAATCGGTTTAAACCGTATAAAACCGGATTAAACCGGTTTAAACTGGATAAACCGGATTGAATCGGTTAAAACCGGTTTAAACCGGATAAAACCGGATAGAACCGGTATAAACCGGATAGAACCCGATTGAACCAGTTTAAACCGGATAAAACCGGATTGATCCGGTTTAAACCGGTTTAAACCGGATAAAACCGGATTGAACCGGTTTAAACCGGTTTAAACCAGATAGAACCGGATAGAACCGGTTTAAACCGGATAGAACCGGATAGAACCGGTTTAAACCGGATAAAACCGGATTGAACGGGTTTAAACCGGTTTAAAGCGGATAAAACCGGATTGAACCGGTTAAAACCGGATCAAACCGGATTGAACCGGTTGAAACCTGTTTCAACCGGATAGAACCGGATAGAACCGGTTTAAACTGGATAAAACCGGATTGAACTGTTTTAACCGGTTAAAACAGGATAGAACAGGATAGAACCGGTTTAAACCGATTTAAACAGGATAGAACCGGATAGAACCGGTTTAAACGAGATAAAACCGGATTGAAACGTTTTAAACCGGATAAAACCGGATTGAACCGGTTCAAACTGGTTGAACCCGGATAAAACCGGATTAAACCGTTTTAAAGCGGTTTAAACCAGATAAAACCAGATTGAACCGGTGTAAGCCGATTAAAACCGGATTGAACTGGTTTAAACCAGTCTACACCGGATAAAACCGGTTTAAACTGGATAAAAGCAGATTGAACCGGTTTAAACCAGACAAAACCGGATTGAACTGGTTCAACCGGGTTTAAACCGGATAAAACCGGAGTGAACTGGTTTAAACCGGATAAAACAGGATTGAACCGGTTGAAACCGGATAAAACCGGATCGAACCGTTTCATACCGGTTTAAACCAGATGTAAACGGAATGAACCAGTTTAAACCGGATAAAACCGGACTGAACCGGTTTAACCCGGATAAAACCGGATTGAACCGTTTCAAACCGGTTTTAACCAGATAAAAACGGAATGAACCGGTTTAAACCGGATAAAACCGGATTGAACCGGTTTAAACCGGATAAAACCGGATTGAACCGGTTTAAACCGGTTTCAAATGTATAGAACCGGATAGAACCGGTTTAAACCGGATAAAACAGGATTGAACTGGTTTAAACAGGATAAAACAGGATTGAACTGGTTTAAACTGGCTTCAACCGGATAGAAACGGATAGAGCCTGTTTAAACTGGATAAACCCGGATTGAACCGGCTTAAACCGGTTTAAACTGGATAAAACCGGATTGAACCGGTTCAAACCGGTTTAAACCGGATAGAACCAGTTTAAACCCGTTTAAACCGGATAAAACCGGATTGAACCGGTTTAAACCGTTTTAAACCGGATAAAACCGGATTGAACCAGCTTAACCCGGTTTAAACAGGATAAAACTGGATAGAACCGGTTTAAACCGGATAAAACCGGATTGATCCGGTTTAAACCGGTTTAAACAGGATAAAACAGGATTGACCTGGTTTATACCGGTTTAAACCGGATAAAACCGGTTTAAACGGGATAAAACCAAATTGAACCAGTTTAAACTGGATAATACCAGACTGAACCGGTTTAAGCCGGATAAAACCGGACTGAACCGGTTTAAATCGGTTTAAACCGTATAAAACCGGATTGAACCGGATTAAACCGGTTTAAACTGGATAAACCGGGTTGAATCGGTTAAAACCGGTTTAAACCGGATAAAACCGGATAGAACTGGTATAAACCGGATAAAAACGGATTGAACCAGTTTAAACCGGATAAAACCGGATTGATCCGGTTTAAACCAGTTTAAACCGGATAAAACCGGATTGAACCGGTTTAAACCGGTTTAAACCAGATAGAACCGGATAGAACCGGTTTAAAACGGGTAGAACCGGTTCAAACCGGTTTGAACCGGATAAAACCGGAATGAACTGGTTTAAACCGGTTTAAAACGGATAGAACCGGATAGAAACGGTTTAAACCGGATAAAACCGGATCGAACCGGTGGAAACCGTTTGAAACCGGATAAAAATGGATTGAAAGGGTTTAAACCGGTTTAAACTGGATTAAACTGGAATGAACAGGCTTAAACAGGTCTATACTGGATAAAACTCGATTGAACAGGCTTAAACTGGTATAAAAAGCATAGAACCGGTTTAAACCGGATAAAACCGGATTGAACTGGTTTAAACCGGTTTAAACCGGATAAAACCAGACTGAACCGGTTTAAACCGGATAAAACCGGATTGAACCGGTTTAATACGGTTTCAACCGGATAGAACTGGTTTAAACCGGATAAAACCTGATTGAACCGGTTTAAACTGGTTTCAACCGGATAGAACCGGATAGAACCGGTTTAAAATGGATAAAACCGGATTGAACCGGCTTAAACCGGTTTAAATCAGATAAAACCGGATTGAACCGTTTCAAACCAGTTTAAACCGGATAAAACCAGATTGAACTGGGTTAAACCGGATAAAACTGGATTGAACCGGCTTAAACCGGTTTAAACCGGATAAAACCGGATTTAACCGGTTCAAACCGGTTTAAACCGGATAAAACCGGAATGAACTGGTTTAAACCGGTTTAAAACGGATAGAACCGGATAGAAACAGTTTAAACCGGATAAAACCGGATTGAACTGGATTAAACCGGTTTAAAACGGATAAAACCGGTTTAAACCGGATAAAACCAAATTGAACCATTTTAAACCGGATAAAACCAGACTGAACCGGTTTAAACCGGTTTAAACCAGATAAAACCAGACTGAACCGATTTAAACCGGATAAAACCGGATTGAAACGGTTTAATACGGTTTCAACCGGATAGAACTGGTTTAAATCGGATAAAACCTGATTGAACCGGTTTAAACCGGTTTCAAATGTATAGAACCGGATAGAACCGGTTTAAACCGGATAAAACAGGATTGAACTGGTTTAAAGCGGATAAAGCCGGACTGAACCGGTTTAAACCGGTTTCAACCGGGTAAAACGAGATTGAACCGGTTTAAACCGGATAAATCCGGAATGAACTGGTTTAAACCGGAAAAAACTGGATTGAACCGGTTTAAACCGTTTTAAATCGGATAAATCCGGAATGAACTGGTTTAAACCGGTTTAAACTGGATAGAACTGCATAGAACCGATTTAAACCGGATAAAACCGGATTGAACCGGTTCAAACCGGATAATACCGGAATGAACCGGTTTAAACCGGATAAGAACGGATTGAAGCGGTTTAAACTGGTTTAAATCTGATAAAACCGGATCGATCCGGCTTAAACTGGTTTAAACCGGATAAAACTGGTTTAAACTGGATAAAACCGATTGAACCGGTTTAAACCGTTTTAAACTGGATAAAACCAGATTGAACCGGTTTAAACTGGATAAAAACGGATAGAACCGGTTTAAACCGGTTTAAACCAGATTGAACTGGATAGAATCGGTTTAAACCGGATAAAACCGGATTGAACAGGTTTAAACCGGATAAAAACGGATTGAACAGGTTTAAACCGGATAAAAACGGATTGAACCGGTTTAAACCGGCTTAACCGGATAAAACCGGATTGAACCGGATCAAACCGGTTTAAACCGGTTAGAACAGGTTTAAACCGGATAAAATCGGATTGAACCGGTTTAAACAGGATAAAACCGGATAGAACCGGTTCTAACTGGCATAAACCGGATTGAACTGGGTAGAACCGGTTTAAACGAGATAAAACCGGATTGAACTGGTTTAAACCGGTTTAAACAGGATAGAACTGGATAGAACTGGTTTAAACAGGATAAAACCGGATTGAACCAGTTTAAAGTGGTTTAAACCGGATAAAACCAGATTGAACCGGTCTGAAACCGGATAAAACCGGATAGAACCTGTTTAAACCAGATAAAACTATATTGAACCGGTTTAAACCGGTTTAAACAGGATAGAACCGGTTTAAACTGGATAAAACCGGATTGAACCGGTTTAAACCCGTTTAAACCAGATAAAACCGGATTGAACCGTTTTAAACCGGCTCAAATCGGATAAAAACGGATTGAAGCGGTTTAAACTGGTTTCAACCGGATAAAACCAGATAGAACCGGGTTAAACCGGTTTAAATCGGATAAAACCGGATTGACCCGGTTTCAACCGGTTTAAACTGGATAAAAACGGATTGAACCGGTTTAAAACGGTTTAAACCGGATAAAAACGGTTTAAACCGGATAAAACCAAATTGAACCAGTTTAAACCGGATAAAACCAGATTGAACCGGTTTAAACCAGATAAAACCGGATTGAACCATTTTAAACCGGTTTAAAACAAATAGACCCGGATAGAACCGGTTTAAAACGGATAAGACCTGATTGAAACGGTTTGAACCGGTTTAAACCGGATAAAACCGGATTGAACCGGTTTAAACTGGTTTCAACCGGATAGAACCGGATAGAACCTGTTTAAACTGTATAAAACCGGATTGAACCGGCTTAAACCGGTTTAAACCGGATAAAACCGGATTGAACCGGTTCAAACCGGTTTAAACCGGATAAAACCGGAATGAACTGGTTTAAACCGGTTTAAAACGGATAGAACCGGATAGAAACGGTATAAACTGGATAAAACCGGATTGAACCGGTGTAAACCGGTTGAAACAGGATAAAAACGGATTGAAAGGGTTTAAACCGGTATAAACTGGATAAAACCGGAATGAACCGGCTTAAACGTGTCTAAACCGGATAAAACGCGATTGAACAGGCTTAAACTGGTATAAAGAGCATAGAACCGGTTTAAACCGGATAAAACTGTATTGAACCGGTTTAAACCGGTTTAAAACGGATAAAACCAGACTGAACCGGTTTAAACCGGATAAAACCGGATTGAACCGGTTTAAACCAGTTTCAACTGTATAGAACCGGATAGAACCGGTTTAAACCGGATAAAACAG
This sequence comes from Cynocephalus volans, assembly GCF_027409185.1. Classification (NCBI taxonomy): domain Eukaryota; kingdom Metazoa; phylum Chordata; class Mammalia; order Dermoptera; family Cynocephalidae; genus Cynocephalus; species Cynocephalus volans. The sequence goes on along the minus strand of NW_026902374.1, from coordinate 619,743 downwards.
GATTGAACTGGTTTAAACCGGATAAAACAGGATTGAACAGGTTTAAACTGGTTCAAACCGGATAGAACCGGTTTAAACTGGATAAAACCGGATTGAACCGGCTTAAACCGGTTTAAACCGGATAAAACCGGATTGAACCGGTTCAAAACGGTTTAAAACGGATTAAACCGGATTGAACCGGCTCAAACCGGTTTAAACCGGATAAAACCGGAGTGAACTGGTTTAAACCGGCTTAAAACGGATAGAACCGGATACAAACGGTTTAAACCGGATAAAACCGGATTGAACTGGATTAAACCGGTATAAAACGGATAAAACCGATTTAAACCGGATAAAACCAAATAGAACCATTTTTAACCGGATAAAACCAGATTGAACCGGTTTAAAATGGATAAAACCGGATTGAACCAGTTTAAACCAGTTTAAACCAGATAGAAATGGATAGAACTGGTTTAAACCGGATAAAACCGGATTGAACCGGTTTGAACTGGTCTAAACCGGATAAAACCGGATTGAACTGGTTTCAACCGGTTTAAACCGGATAAAACAAGATTGAACCAGTTTAAACCGGATAAAACCGGATTGAACCAGCTTAAACTGGTTTAAACTGGATAAAACTGGATTGAACCGGTTTAAACCGGTTTAAAACGGATAAAACCAGATTGAACCGGTTTAAAATGGATAAAACCGGATTGAACCAGTGTAAACCGGTTTAAACCAGATAGAAACGGATAGAACCGGTTTAAACCGGATAAAACCGGATTGAAACGGTTTGAACCGCTCTAAACCGGATAGAACCGGTTTCAACCAGTTTAAACCGGATAAAACCGGATTGAACCAGTTTAAACCATTTTAAACCGGATAAAACCGGATTGAACCAGCTTAACCCGGTTTAAACCGGATAAAACCGGATTGAACCGGTTTAAACCGGTTTCAAATGTATAGAACCGGATAGAACCAGTTTAAACCGGATAAAACAGGATTGAACTGGTTTAAACAGGATAAAACAGGATTGAACCGGTTTAAACTGGCTTCAACCGGATAGAAACGGATAGAGCCTGTTTAAACTGGATAAAACCGGATTGAACCGGCTTAAACCGGTTTAAACTGGATAAAACCGGATTGAACCGGTTCAAACCGGTTTAAACCGGATAGAACCAGTTTAAACCCGTTTAAACCGGATAAAACCGGATTGAACCAGTTTAAACAATTTTAAACCGGATAAAACCGGATTGAACCAGCTTAACCCGGTTTAAACCGGATAAAACTGGATTGAACCGGTTTAAACCGGATAAAACCGGATTGATCCGGTTTAAACCGGTTTAAACAGGATAAAACAGGATTGAACTGGTTTATACCGGTTTAAACCGGATAAAACCGGATTGAACAGGATTAAACCGGTTTAAAATGGATAAAACCGGTTTAAAACGGATAAAACCAAATTGAACCAGTTTAATCCGGATAAAACCAGATTGAACCGGTTTAAAACGGATAAAACCGGATTGAACCGGTTTAAACCTGTTTAAACCAGATCAAAACCGATTGAACCGGTTTAAACCGGTTTAAACCAGATAAAACCGGTATGAACAGGCTTAAACCGGTTTAAACCGGATAGAACCGGTTTAAACCCGTTTAAAACGGATAAAACAGGATTGAACCGGTTTAAACCGGTTTAAACCGGATAAAACCGGCAGAAACCGGTTTAAACCGGATAGAACCGGTTTAAACCCGTTTAAACCGGATAAAACCGGATTGAACCGGTTTAAACCGGTTTAAACCGGATAAAACCGTATTGAACCAGCTTAAACCGGTTTAAACCGGATAAAACTGGATTGAACCGGTTTAAACCGGAAAAAATTGGATTGATCCCGTTTAAACCGTTTTAAACAGGATAAAACCGGATTGAACAGTTTTATTCCGGTTTAAACCGGATAAAACCGGTTTAAACGGGATAAAATCAAAATTGAACCAGTTTAAACCGGATAATACCAGATTGAACCGGTTTAAGCCGGATAAAACCGGACTGAACCTGTTTAAATCGGTTTAAACCGTATAAAACCGGATTGAACTGGATTAAACCGGTTTAAACTGGATACACCGGATTGAATCGGTTAAAACCGGTTTAAACCGGATAAAACCAGATTGAACCGGTTTAAACCAGATTGAACCAGATTAAACCGGTTTCAACTGGATAGAACCGGACAGAACTGGTTTAAACCGGATAAAACCAGATTTAATCGGTTTAAACCGGTTCAAACCGGATAAAACCAGATTGAAACGGTTTAAACCGGATTGAACCGGCTTCAACCAGATAAAACCGGAATGAACTGGTTTAAACCGGTTTAAACCGGAAAAAACGGATTGAACCGTTTTAAAGCGGATAAAACCGGATTGAACTGGTTTAAACCTGTTTAAACCAGATAAAAACCGATAGAACCGGTTTAAACCGGTTTAAACCAGATAAAACAGGTATGAACCGGCTTAAACCGTTTTAAACTGGATAGAACTGGTTTAAACCGTTATCCGGTTTAAACCGGATAAAAGTGGCATGAACCGGCTCAAACCGGTTTAAACCGGATAGAACCAGTTTAAACCGGTTTAAACCGGATAAAACCGGATTGAACCAGCTTAAACCGGTTTAAACAGGATACAACCGGATTGAAATGGTTTATACCGGTTTAAACCGGATAAAACCGGTTTAAACGGGATAAAACCAAATTGAACCAGTTTAAACTGGATAATACCAGACTGAACCGGTTTTAGCCGGATTAAACCGGACTGAACCGGTTTAAATCGGTTTAAACCGTATAAAACCGGATTAAACCGGTTTAAACTGGATAAACCGGATTGAATCGGTTAAAACTGGTTTAAATCGGATAAAACCGGATAGAACCGGTATAAACCGGATAGAACCCGATTGAACCAGTTTAAACCGGATAAAACCGGATTGATCCGGTTTAAACCGGTTTAAACCGGATAAAACCGGATTGAACCGGTTTAAACCAGATAGAACCGGATTGAACCGGTTTAAACCGGTTTAAACCAGATAGAACCGGATAGAACCAGTTTAAACCGGATAGAACCGGATAGAACCGGTTTAAACCGGATAAAACCGGATTGAACGGGTTTAAACCGGTTTAAAGCGGATAAAACCGGATTAAACAGTTTTAAAGCGGTTTCAAATGTATAGAACCGGATAGAACCGGTTTAAACTGGATAAAACCGGATTGAACTGTTTTAACCGGTTAAAACGGGATAGAACAGGATAGAACCGGTTTAAACCGATTTAAACAGGATAGAACCGGATAGAACCGGTTTAAACGAGATAAAACCGGATTGAACCGTTTTAAACCGGATAAAACCGGATTGAACCGGTTCAAACTGGTTGAAACCGGATAAAACCGGATTAAACCGTTTTAAAGCGGTTTAAACCAGATAAAACCAGATTGAACCGGTTTAAGCCGATTAAAACCGGATTGAACTGGTTTAAACCAGTCTAAACCGGATAAAACCGGTTTAAACTGGATAAAAGCAGATTGAACCGGTTTAAACCAGACAAAACCGGATTGAACTGGTTCAACCGGGTTTAAACCGGATAAAACCGGAGTGAACTGGTTTAAACCGGATAAAACAGGATTGAACCGGTTGAAACCGGATAAAACCGGATCGAACCGTTTCATACCGGTTCAAACCAGATGTAAACGGAATGAACCAGTTTAAACTGGATAAAACCAGACTGAACCGGTTTAACCCGGATAAAACCGGATTGAACCGTTTCAAACCGGTTTTAACCAGATAAAAATGGAATGAACCAGTTTAAACCGGATAAAACCGGATTGAACCGGTTTAAACCGGATAAAACCGGATTGAACCGGTTTAAACCGGTTTCAAATGTATAGAACCGGATAGAACCGGTTTAAACCGGATAAAACAGGATTGAACTGGTTTAAACAGGATAAAACAGGATTGAACTGGTTTAAACTGGCTTCAACCGGATAGAAACGGATAGAGCCTGTTTAAACTGGATAAACCCGGATTGAACCGGCTTAAACCGGTTTAAACTGGATAAAACCGGATTGAACCGGTTCAAACCGGTTTAAACCGGATAGAACCAGTTTAAACCCGTTTAAACCGGATAAAACCGGATTGAACCGGTTTAAACCGTTTTAAACCGGATAAAACCGGATTGAACCAGCTTAACCCGGTTTAAACCGGATAAAACTGGATAGAACCGGTTTAAACCGGATAAAACCGGATTGATCCGGTTTAAACCGGTTTAAACTGGATAAAACAGGATTGAACTGGTTTATACCGGTTTAAACCGGATAAAACCGGTTTAAACGGGATAAAACCAAATTGAACCAGTTTAAACTGGATAATACCAGACTGAACCGGTTTAAGCCGGATAAAACCGGACTGAACCGGTTTAAATCGGTTTAAACCGTATAAAACCGGATTGAACCGGATTAAACCGGTTTAAACTGGATAAACCGGGTTGAATCGGTTAAAACCGGTTTAAACCGGATAAAACCGGATAGAACTGGTATAAACCGGATAAAAACGGATTGAACCAGTTTAAACCGGATAAAACCGGATTGATCCAGTTTAAACCAGTTTAAACCGGATAAAACCGGATTGAACCGGTTTAAACCGGTTTAAACCAGATAGAACCGGATAGAACCGGTTTAAAACGGGTAGAACCGGTTCAAACCGGTTTGAACCGGATAAAACCGGAATGAACTGGTTTAAACCGGTTTAAAACGGATAGAACCGGATAGAAACGGTTTAAACCGGATAAAACCGGATCGAACCGGTGGAAACCGTTTGAAACCGGATAAAAATGGATTGAAAGGGTTTAAACCGGTTTAAACTGGATTAAACTGGAATGAACAGGCTTAAACAGGTCTATACTGGATAAAACTCGATTGAACAGGCTTAAACTGGTATAAAAAGCATAGAACCGGTTTAAACCGGATAAAAACGGATTGAACTGGTTTAAACCGGTTTAAACCGGATAAAACCAGACTGAACCGGTTTAAACCGGATAAAACCGGATTGAACCGGTTTAATAGGGTTTCAACCGGATAGAACTGGTTTAAACCGGATAAAACCTGATTGAACCGGTTTAAACTGGTTTCAACCGGATAGAACCGGATAGAACCGGTTTAAAATGGATAAAACCGGATTGAACCGGCTTAAACCGGTTTAAATCAGATAAAACCGGATTGAACCGTTTCAAACCAGTTTAAACCGGATAAAACCAGATTGAACTGGGTTAAACCGGATAAAACTGGATTGAACCGGCTTAAACCGGTTTAAACAGGATAAAACCGGATTTAACCGGTTCAAACCGGTTTAAACCGGATAAAACCGGAATGAACTGGTTTAAACCGGTTTAAAACGGATAGAACCGGATAGAAACAGTTTAAACCGGATAAAACCGGATTGAACTGGATTAAACCGGTTTAAAACGGATAAAACCGGTTTAAACCGGATAAAACCAAATTGAACCATTTTAAACCGGATAAAACCAGACTGAACCGGTTTAAAACGGTTTAAACCGGATAAAACCAGACTGAACCGATTTAAACCGGATAAAACCGGATTGAACCGGTTTAATACGGTTTCAACCGGATAGAACTGGTTTAAATCGGATAAAACCTGATTGAACCGGTTTAAACCGGTTTCAAATGTATAGAACCGGATAGAACCGGTTTAAACCGGATAAAAGAGGATTGAACAGGTTTAAACCGGATAAAGCCGGATTGAACCGGTTTAAACCGGTTTCAACCGGGTAAAACGAGATTGAACCGGTTTAAACCGGATAAATCCGGAATGAACTGGTTTAAACCGGAAAAAACTGGATTGAACCGGTTTAAACCGTTTTAAATCGGATAAATCCGGAATGAACTGGTTTAAACCGGTTTAAACTGGATAGAACTGCATAGAACCGATTTAAACCGGATAAAACCGGATTGAACCGGTTCAAACCGGATAATACCGGAATGAACCGGTTTAAACCGGATAAGAACGGATTGAAGCGGTTTAAACTGGTTTAAATCTGATAAAACCGGATCGATCCGGCTTAAACTGGTTTAAACCGGATAAAACTGGTTTAAACTGGATAAAACCGATTGAACCGGTTTAAACCGTTTTAAACTGGATAAAATCAGATTGAACCGGTTTAAACTGGATAAAAACGGATAGAACCGGTTTAAACCGGTTTAAACCAGATTGAACTGGATAGAATCGGTTTAAACCGGATAAAACCGGATTGAACAGGTTTAAACCGGATAAAAACGGATTGAACAGGTTTAAACCGGATAAAAACGGATTGAACCGGTTTAAACCGGCTTAACCGGATAAAACCGGATTGAACCGGTTCAAACCGGTTTAAACTGGTTAGAACAGGTTTAAACCGGATAAAATCGGATTGAACCGGTTTAAACAGGATAAAACCGGATAGAACCGGTTCTAACCGGCATAAACCGGATTGAACTGGGTAGAACCGGTTTAAACGAGATAAAACCGGATTGAACTGGTTTAAACCGGTTTAAACAGGATAGAACTGGATAGAACCGGTTTAAACCGGATAAACCCGGATTGAACCAGTTTAAAGTGGTTTAAACCGGATAAAACCAGATTGAACCGGTCTGAAACCGGATAAAACCGGATAGAACCTGTTTAAACCGGATAAAACTATATTGAACCGGTTTAAACCGGTTTAAACAGGATAGAACCGGTTTAAACTGGATAAAACCGGATTGAACCGGTTTAAACCCGTTTAAACCAGATAAAACCGGATTGAACCGTTTTAAACCGGCTCAAATCAGATAAAAACGGATTGAAGCGGTTTAAACTGGTTTAAACCGGATAAAACCAGATAGAACCGGGTTAAACCGGTTTAAATCGGATAAAACCGGATTGACCCGGTTTCAACCGGTTTAAACTGGATAAAAACGGATTGAACAGGTTTAAACCGGTTTAAACCGGATAAAAACGGTTTAAACCGGATAAAACCAAATTGAACCAGTTTAAACCGGATAAAACCAGATTGAACCGGTTTAAACCAGATAAAACCGGATTGAACCATTTTAAACCGGTTTAAAAAAAATAGAACTGGATAGAACCGGTTTAAACCGGATAAGACCTGATTGAAACGGTTTGAACCGGTTTAAACCGGAGAAAACCGGAATGAACCGGCTTAAACCGGTTTAAACCGGTTGAAACCGGATAAAAACAGATTGAACCGGTTTAAACCGGATAAAACCGGATTGATCCGGTTTAAACCGGTTTCAACCGGATAGAACCGGATTGAACTGGCTTAAACCGGTTTCAACCGGATAGAACTGGATAGAACCGGTTTAAACTGGATAAAACCGGATTGAACGGGCTTAAACCAGTTTAAACCGGATAAAAGCGGATTGAACCGGTTCAAACCGGTTTAAACCGGATAAAACCAGAGTGAACTGGTTTAAACCGGATAAAACCGGATTGAACCGGATTAAACCGGTTTAAACTGGATAAAACCAGATTGAACCGGTTTAAACCGGATAAAAACGGACGGAACCGGCCTAAACCGGTTTAAACCGGATAAAATTGGATTGAACCGGTTCAAACCTGTTTAAACCGGATAAAACCAAATTGAACCAGTTTAAACCGGATAAAATCATATTGAACCGGTTTAAAATGGATAAAACCAGACTGAACCAGTTTAAACCGGTTTAAACCGGATAAAACCGGATTGAACTGGTTTAAACCAGATAGAACCGGGCTAAACTGGTTTAAACCGGATAAAATCGGATAGAACCGTTTTAAAACGGATAAAACCGGACTGAACAGGTTTAAATCGGATAAAAACGGATTGAACCGGTTTAAACCGGTTTAAACCGGAGAAAAACGGATTGAACCGGTTTAAACCGGATAAAACCGGATTGAACCGGTTTGAACCGGTCTAAACCGGATAAAACCGGATTGAACCGTTTTAAACCGGATAAAATGGGATTGAACCAGTTTAAACCGGTTTAAACCGGATAGAACCGGGCTAAACCGGTTTAAACCGGATAAAACCAGATAGAACTGGTTTAAAACGGATAAAACCGGATTGAACAGGTTTAAACCAGATAAAAACGGATTGAACCGGTTTAAACCGGTTTGAACCGGAGAGAATCGGATAGAACCGGTTTTAACCGGATAGAAACGGATAGAACCGGTTTAAACCGGATAAAACCGGATTGAACAGGTTGAAACTGGTTGAAACCGGATATAAACGGATTGAAGCAGTTTAAACCGGTTTAAAAGTGATAAAACCGGAATGAACCGACCTAAACCGGTTTAAACCGGATAGCGGTTTAAACCGGATAAAACCGGATTGAACTGGCTTAAACTGGTTTAAACCGGATAAAACCGGTTTAAACTGGATAAAACCGATTGAACCGGTTTAAACCGTTTTAAACTGGATAAAACCAGATTGAACCGGTTTAAACTGGATAAAAACGGATAGAACCGGTTTAAACCGGTTTAAACCAGATTGAACTGGATAGAACCGGTTTAAACCGGATAAAACCGGATTGAACTGGTTTAAACCGGTTTCAACCGGATAGAACCAGTTAGAACCAGTTTAAACTGGATAAAAGCGGATTGAACCGGCTTAAACCGGTTTCAACCGGATAGAACCGGATAGAACCGGTTTAAACTGGATAAAACCGGATTGAACCGGCTTAAACCAGTTTAAACCGGATAAAACCAGATTGAACCGGTTCAAAACGGATAATACCGGAATGAACCTGTTTAAACCGGATAAAACCGGAATGAACAGGTTTAAACCGGATAAAGCCGGATTGAACCGGTTTAAACCGGTTTCAACCGGGTAAAACGAGATTGAACCGGGTTAAACCGGATAAATCCGGAATGAACTGGTTTAAACCGGTTTAAAATGGATAGAACCGGATTAAACCGGTTTAAACCGGATAAAACCAAATTGAACCGGTTTAAACCGGAAAAAACTGGATTGAACCGGTTTAAACCGGTTTAAATCGGATAAATCCGGAATGAACTCGTTTAAACCGGTTTAAACTGGATAGAACTGCATAGAACCGATTTAAAGCGGATAAAACCGGATTGAACCGGTTCAAACCGGATAATACCGGAATGAACCGGTTTAAACCGGATAAAAACGGATTGAAGCGGTTTAAACCGGTTTAAATCTGATAAAACCAGATCGATCCGGATTAAACTGGTTCAAACCGGATAGAACCGGTTTAAACTGGATAAAACCGATTGAACCGGTTTAAATCGTTTTAAACCGGATAAAACCAGATTGAACCGGTTTAAACCGGATAAAAACGGATAGAACCAGTTTAAACCGGTTTAAACCAGATTGAACCGGATAGAACCGGTTCAAACCGGATAAAACCGGATTGAACCGGTTTAAACCGGTTTAAACCGGTTCAAAACGGATGAAACCGGAGTGAACCGGTTTAAACCGTATAAAACCGGATTGAACTGGTTTAAACCGGTCTCCACCGGATAGAACCAGATAGAACCGGTTTAAACTGGATAAAAGCGGATTGAACCGGTTTAAGCCGGTTAATACCGGAGAAAACCGGATGGAACCGGTTTAAACCGGTTTAAACCGGAGAAAACCGATTGAACCGGTTGAAACTGGTTGAAACCGGATATAAACGGATTGAAGCAGTTTAAACCGGTTTAAAAGTGATAAAACCGGAATGAACCGACCTAAACCGGTTTAAACCGGATAGCGGTTTAAACCGGATAAAACCGGATTGAACTGGCTTAAACTGGTTTAAACCGGATAAAACCGGATTGAACCGGTTTTAACCTGATAAAACCGGATTGAACTGGTTTAAACCGGTTTCAACCGGATAGAACCGGATAGAACCGGTTTAAACTGGAGAAAACCGGATTGAACCAGCTTAAACAGGTTTAAACCGGATAAAACCGGATTGAACCGGTTCAAACCGTTTTAAAACGGATAAAACCAGAGTGAACTGGTTTAAACCGGATAAAACCGGTTTAAACCGGTTTAACCCGGATAAAACCGGATTGAACCGGTTTTAACCTGATAAAACCGGATTGAACTGGTTTAAACCGGTTTCAACCGGATAGAACCGGATAGAACCGGTTTAAACTGGAGAAAACAGGATTGAACCAGCTTAAACAGGTTTAAACCGGATAAAACCGGATTGAACCGGTTCAAACCGTTTTAAAACGGATAAAACCAGAGTGAACTGGTTTAAACCGGATAAAACCGGATTGAACCGGTTTAAACCGGATAAAACCGGATTGAACCGGATTAAACCGGTTTAAATCGGATAAAACCAGATTGAACCGGTTTAAACCGGATAAAAACGGATGGAACCGGCCCAAACCGGTTTAAACCGGATAAAATTGGATTGAACCCGTTTAAACCGGTTTAAACCGGATAAAACCGGATTGAACCGGTTCAAACCGGTTTAAACCGGATAAAACCAAATTGAACCAGTTTAAACCGGATAAAACCGGATTGAACCGGTTTAAAATGGATAAAACCAGACTGAACCAGTTTAAACCGGTTTAAACCGGATAAAACAGGATTGAACCGGTTTAAACCGGTTTCAACTGTATAGAACCGGATAGAACTGGTTTAAACCGGATAAAACAGGATTGAACTGGTTTAAACCGGATAAAACCGGATTGAACCGGTTTAAACTGGTTTCAACCGGATAGAACCGGATAGAACCGGTTTAAAAAGGATAAAACCGGATTGAACCGGCTTAAACCGGTTTAAACCAGATAAAACCGGATTGAACCGGTTTAAACTGGATAAAACCGGATTGAACCGGCTTAAACCGGTTTAAAATGGATAAAACCGGATTGAACCAGATTGAACCGGTTCAAACCGGTTTAAACCGGATAAAACCAGAATGAACTGGTTTAAACCGGTTTAAAACGGATAGAACCGGATAGAAACGGTTTTAAACCGGATAAAACCGGATTGAACTGGATTAAACCGGTTTAAAACGGATAAAACAAGATTGAACCAGTTTAAACCGGATAAAACCGGATTGAACCAGTTTAAACCAGTTTAAACCAGATAGAAATGGATAGAACTGGTTTACACCGGATAAAACCGGATTGAACCGGTTTGAACTGGTCTAAAACGGATAAAACCGGATTGAACTGGTTTCAACCGCTTTAAACTGGATAAAACAAGATTGAACCAGTTTAAACCGGATAAAACCGGATTGAACCAGCTTAAACCGGTTTTAACCGGATAAAACTGGATTGAACCGGTTTAAACCGGTTTAAACCGGATAAAACCGGATTGAACCGGTTCAAACCGGATAAAACCGGATTGAAGCGGTTTAAACCGGTTCAAACCGGATAAAACCAGATTGAAACGGTTTAAACCGGATTGAACCGGCTTAAACCGGACAAAACCGGAATGAACTGGTTTAAACCGGTTTAAACCGGAAAAAACGGATTGAACCGTTTTAAAGTGGATAAAACCGGATTGAACCGGTTTAAACCTGTTTAAACCAGATAAAAACCGATTGAACCGGTTTAAACCGGTTTAAACCGGATAAAACCGGCATGAACCGGCTCAAACCGGTTTAAACCAGATAGAACCGGATAGAACCGGTTTAAACCGGATAAAACCGGATTGATCCGGTTTAAACCGGTTTAAACCAGATAGAACCGGATAGAACCGGTTTAAACCGGATAAAACTGGATAGAACCGGTTTAAACCGGATAAAACCGGATTGAACCGGTTTAAAGCGGATCAAACCGGATTGAACCGGTTTAAACCGGTTTCAACCGGATAGAACCGGATAGAACTGGTTTAAACTGGATAAAACCGGATTGAACCTGATTAAACCGGTCTAAAGTGGAGAAAACCGGATTGAACAGGTTTAAACCGGATAAAACCGGATTGACCCGGTTTAAACGGGTTTATAACGGATAAAACCGGATTGAACCGGTTCAATCCGGTTTAAACCGGATAAAACCAAATTGAACCAGTTTAAACCGGATAAAATCAGATTGAACCTTTTTAAAACGGATAAAACCGGATTGAACCAGTTTAAACCCGTTTAAACCAGATGGAAACGAATAGAACCGGTTTAAACCGGATAAAACCGGATTGAAACGGTTTAAACCCGTTTAAACCGGATAAAACCTGATTGAAGCGGTTCAAACTGGTTTAAACCGGATGAAACCGGATTAAACCGTTTTAAAGCGGTTTAAACCAGATAAAACCAGATTGAACCGCTTTAAGCCGATTAAAACCGGATTGAACTGGTTTAAACCAGTCTAAACCGGATAAAACCGGTTTAAACCGGATAAAACCAGATTGAACCGGTTTAAACCAGATAAAACAGGATTGAACTGGTTCAACTGGGTTTAAACCGGATAAAACCGGAGTGAACTGGTTTAAACTGGATAAAACAGGATTGAACCGGTTGAAACCGGATAAAACCGGATCGAAACGTTTCAAACCGGTTTTAACCAGATAAAAACGGAATGAACCGGTTTAAACCGGATAAAACCGGACTGAACCGGTTTAAACCGGATAAAACCGGATTGAACCGGTTTAAACTGGTTTCAACCGGATAGAACCGGATAGAACCGGTTTAAACTGGATAAAACCGGACTGAACCGGCTTAAACCGGTTTAAACCGGATAAAACCGGATTGAACCTGTTCAAACCGGTTTAAACCGGATAAAACCGGAATGAACAGGTTTAAACCGGTTTAAAACGGATAGAACCGGATAGAAACGGTATAAACCGGATAAAACCGGATTGAACCGGTGTAAACCGGTTGAAACTGGATAAAAACGGATTGAAAGGGTTTAAACCGGTTTAAACTGGATAAAACCGGAATGAACCAGCTTAAACAGGTCTAAACCGGATAAAGCCCGATTGAACAGTCTTAAACTGGTATAAACAGCATAGAACCAGTTTAAACCGGATAAAACGGGATTGAACAGGTTTAAACCAGTTGAAACCGGATAAAACCAGACTGAACCGGTTTAAACCGGATAAAACCGGATTGAACCGGTTTAAACCGGTTTCAACTGTATAGAACCGAGAGAACTGGTTTAAAACGGATAAAACAGGATTGAACCGGTTCAAACTGGTTTAAACCGGATAAAACCGGATTGAACCGGTTTAAACTGGTTTCAACCGGATAGTACCGGATAGAACCGGTTTAAACTGGATAAAACCGGATTGGAACGGCTTAAACCGGTTTAAACCGGATAAAACCGGATTGAACCGGTTCAAACCGGTTTAAACCGGATAAAACCGGAATGAACTGGTTTAAACCGGTTTAAAACGGATAAAACCGGTTGAAACCGGATAAAACCAAATTGAACCATTTTAAACCGGATAAAACCAGACTGAACAGGTTTAAACCGGTTTAAACTGGATAAAACCAGACTGAACCGGTTTAAACCGGATAAAACCTGATTGAACCGGTTTAAACCGGTTTCAAATGTATAGAACCGGATAGAACTGGCTTAAACCGGATAAAACAGGATTGAACTGGTTTAAACCGGATAAAACCGGATTGAACCGGTTAAAACTGGTTTCAATCGGATAGAACCGGATAGAACCGGTTTAAAATGGATAAAACCGGATTGAACCGGCTTAAACCGGTTTAAACCAGATAAAACAGGATTGAACCGGTTCAAACCGGTTTAAACCGGATAAAACCAGATTGAACTGGTTTAAACCGGTTTAAAACGGATAGAACCGGATAGAAACGGTTTAAACCGGATAAAACCGGAATGAACTGGTTTAAAACCGGTTTAAAACGGATAGAACCGGATAGAAACGGTTTAAACCGGATAAAACCGGATTGAACAGGATTAAACTGGTTTAAAACGGATAAAACCAGTTTAAACCGGATAAAACCAAATTGAACCAGTTTAAACAGGATAAAACCAGATTGAACCGGTTTAAAACGGATAAAACCGGATTGAACCGGTTTAAACCTGTTTAAACCAGATCAAAACCGATTGAACCGGTTTAAACCGGTTTAAACCAGATAAAACCGGTATGAACAGGCTTAAACCGGTTTAAACCGGATAGAACCGGTTTAAACCCGTTTAAAACGGATAAAACAGGATTGAACCGGTTTACACCGGTTTAAACCGGATAAAACCGGCAGAAACCGGTTTAAACCGGATAGAACCGGTTTAAACCCGTTTAAACCGGATAAAACCGGATTGAACCGGTTTAAACCGGTTTAAACCGGATAAAACCGGATTGAACCAGCTTAAACCGGTTTAAACCGGATAAAATTGGATTGATCCCGTTTAAACCGTTTTAAACAGGATAAAACCGGATTGAACAGTTTTATTCCGGTTTAAACCGGATAAAACCGGTTTAAACGGGATAAAATCAAAATTGAACCAGTTTAAACCGGATAATACCAGATTGAACCGGTTTAAGCCGGATAAAACCGGACTGAACCGGTTTAAATCGGTTTAAACCGTATAAAACCGGATTGAACTGGATTAAACCGGTTTAAACTGGATACACCGGATTGAATCGGTTAAAACCGGTTTAAACCGGATAAAACCAGATTGAACCGGTTTAAACTGGATTGAACCAGATTAAACCGGTTTCAACTGGATAGAACCGGACAGAACCGGTTTAAACCGGATAAAACCAGATTGAATCGGTTTAAACCGGTTCAAACCGGATAAAACCAGATTGAAACGGTTTAAACCGGATTGAACCGGCTTCAACCAGATAAAACCGGAATGAACTGGTTTAAACCGGTTTAAACCGGAAAAAACGGATTGAACCGTTTTAAAGCGGATAAAACCGGATTGAACTGGTTTAAACCTGTTTAAACCAGATAAAAACCGATAGAACCGGTTTAAACCGGTTTAAACCAGATAAAACCGGTATGAACCGGCTTAAACCGGTTTAAACTGGATAGAACTGGTTTAAACCGTTATCCGGTTTAAACCGGATAAAAGTGGCATGAACCGGCTCAAACCGGTTTAAACCGGATAGAACCAGTTTAAACCGGTTTAAACCGGATAAAACCGGATTGAACCGGTTTAAACCGGTTTAAACCGGATAAAACCGGATTGAACCAGCTTAAACCGGTTTAAACAGGATACAACCGGATTGAAATGGTTTATACCGGTTTAAACCGGATAAAACCGGTTTAAACGGGATAAAACCAAATTGAACCAGTTTAAACTGGATAATACCAGACTGAACCGGTTTAAGCCGGATTAAACCGGACTGAACCGGTTTAAATCGGTTTAAACCGTATAAAACCGGATTAAACCGGTTTAAACTGGATAAACCGGATTGAATCGGTTAAAACCGGTTTAAACCGGATAAAACCGGATAGAAACGGTATAAACCGGATAGAACCCGATTGAACCAGTTTAAACCGGATAAAACCGGATTGATCCGGTTTAAACCGGTTTAAACCGGATAAAACCGGATTGAACCGGTTTAAACCGGTTTAAACCAGATAGAACCGGATAGAACCGGTTTAAACCGGATAGAACCGGATAGAACCGGTTTAAACCGGATAAAACCGGATTGAACGGGTTTAAACCGGTTTAAAGCGGATAAAACCGGATTGAACCGGTTAAAACCGGATCAAACCGGATTGAACCGGTTGAAACCTGTTTCAACCGGATAGAACCGGATAGAACCGGTTTAAACTGGATAAAACCGGATTGAACTGTTTTAACCGGTTAAAACAGGATAGAACAGGATAGAACCGGTTTAAACCGATTTAAACAGGATAGAACCGGATAGAACCGGTTTAAACGAGATAAAACCGGATTGAACCGTTTTAAACCGGATAAAACCGGATTGAACCGATTCAAACTGGTTGAAACCGGATAAAACCGGATTAAACCGTTTTAAAGCGGTTTAAACCAGATAAAACCAGATTGAACCGGTTTAAGCCGATTAAAACCGGATTGAACTGGTTTAAACCAGTCTAAACTGGATAAAACCGGTTTAAACTGGATAAAAGCAGATTGAACCGGTTTAAACCAGACAAAACCGGATTGAACTGGTTCAACCGGGTTTAAACCGGATAAAACCGGAGTGAACTGGTTTAAACCGGATAAAACAGGATTGAACCGGTTGAAACCGGATAAAACCGGATCGAACCGTTTCATACCGGTTTAAACCAGATGTAAACGGAATGAACCAGTTTAAACCGGATAAAACCGGACTGAACCGGTTTAACCCGGATAAAACCGGATTGAACCGTTTCAAACCGGTTTTAACCAGATAAAAACGGAATGAACCGGTTTAAACCGGATAAAACCGGATTGAACCGGTTTAAACCGGATAAAACCGGATTGAACCGGTTTAAACCGGTTTCAAATGTATAGAACCGGATAGAACCGGTTTAAACCGGATAAAACAGGATTGAACTGGTTTAAACAGGATAAAACAGGATTGAACTGGTTTAAACTGGCTTCAACCGGATAGAAACGGATAGAGCCTGTTTAAACTGGATAAACCCGGATTGAACCGGCTTAAACCGGTTTAAACTGGATAAAACCGGATTGAACCGGTTCAAACCGGTTTAAACCGGATAGAACCAGTTTAAACCCGTTTAAACCGGATAAAACCGGATTGAACCGGTTTAAACCGTTTTAAACCGGATAAAACCGGATTGAACCAGCTTAACCCGGTTTAAACCAGATAAAACTGGATAGAACCGGTTTAAACCGGATAAAACCGGATTGATCCGGTTTAAACCGGTTTAAACAGGATAAAACAGGATTGAACTGGTTTATACCGGTTTAAACCGGATAAAACCGGTTTAAACGGGATAAAACCAAATTGAACCAGTTTAAACTGGATAATACCAGACTGAACCGGTTTAAGCCGGATAAAACCGGACTGAACCGGTTTAAATCGGTTTAAACCGTATAAAACCGGATTGAACCGGATTAAACCGGTTTAAACTGGATAAACCGGGTTGAATCGGTTAAAACCGGTTTAAACCGGATAAAACCAAATTGAACCATTTTAAACCGGATAAAACCAGACTGAACCGGTTTAAAACGGTTTAAACCGGATAAAACCAGACTGAACCGATTTAAACCGGATAAAACCGGATTGAACCGGTTTAATACGGTTTCAACCGGATAGAACTGGTTTAAATCGGATAAAACCTGATTGAACCGGTTTAAACCGGTTTCAAATGTATAGAACCGGATAGAACCGGTTTAAACCGGATAAAACAGGATTGAACAGGTTTAAACCGGATAAAGCCGGATTGAACCGGTTTAAACCGGTTTCAACCGGGTAAAACGAGATTGAACCGGTTTAAACCGGATAAATCCGGAATGAACTGGTTTAAACCGGAAAAAACTGGATTGAACCGGTTTAAACCGTTTTAAATCGGATAAATCCGGAATGAACTGGTTTAAACCGGTTTAAACTGGATAGAACTGCATAGAACCGATTTAAACCGGATAAAACCGGATTGAACCGGTTCAAACCGGATAATACCGGAATGAACCGGTTTAAACCGGATAAGAACGGATTGAAGCGGTTTAAACAGGATAAAACCGGATAGAACCGGTTCTAACCGGCATAAACCGGATTGAACTGGGTAGAACCGGTTTAAACGAGATAAAACCGGATTGAACTGGTTTAAACCGGTTTAAACAGGATAGAACTGGATAGAACCGGTTTAAACCGGATAAAACCGGATTGAACCAGTTTAAAGTGGTTTAAACCGGATAAAACCAGATTGAACCGGTCTGAAACCGGATAAAACCGGATAGAACCTGTTTAAACCGGATAAAACTATATTGAACCGGTTTAAACCGGTTTAAACAGGATAGAACCGGTTTAAACTGGATAAAACCGGATTGAACCGGTTTAAACCCGTTTAAACCAGATAAAACCGGATTGAACCGTTTTAAACCGGCTCAAATCGGATAAAAACGGATTGAAGCGGTTTAAACTGGTTTAAACCGGATAAAACCAGATAGAACCGGGTTAAACCGGTTTAAATCGGATAAAACCGGATTGACCCGGTTTCAACCGGTTTAAACCGGATAAAACCAAATTGAACCAGTTTAAACCGGATAAAACCAGATTGAACCGGTTTAAACCAGATAAAACCGGATTGAACCATTTTAAACCGGTTTAAAACAAATAGAACCGGATAGAACCGGTTTAAACCGGATAAGACCTGATTGAAACGGTTTGAACCGGTTTAAACCGGAGAAAACCGGAATGAACCGGCTTAAACCGGTTTAAACCGGTTGAAACCGGATAAAAACAGATTGAACCGGTTTAAACCGGATAAAACCGGATTGATCCGGTTTAAACCGGTTTCAACCGGATAGAACCGGATTGAACTGGCTTAAACCGGTTTCAACCGGATAGAACTGGATAGAACCGGTTTAAACTGGATAAAACCGGATTGAACGGGCTTAAACCAGTTTAAACCGGATAAAAGCGGATTGAACCGGTTCAAACCGGTTTAAACCGGATAAAACCAGAGTGAACTGGTTTAAACCGGATAAAACCGGATTGAACCGGTTTAAACCGGTTTAAACCGGATAAAACCGGATTGAACCGGATTAAACCGGTTTAAACTGGATAAAACCAGATTGAACCGGTTTAAACCGGATAAAAACGGACGGAACCGGCCTAAACCGGTTTAAACCGGATAAAATTGGATTGAACCGGTTCAAACCTGTTTAAACCGGATAAAACCAAATTGAACCAGTTTAAACCGGATAAAACCATATTGAACCGGTTTAAAATGGATAAAACCAGACTGAACCAGTTTAAACCGGTTTAAACCGGATAAAACCGGATTGAACTGGTTTAAACCAGATAGAACCGGGCTAAACTGGTTTAAACCGGATAAAATCGGATAGAACCGTTTTAAAACGGATAAAACCGGACTGAACAGGTTTAAATCGGATAAAAACGGATTGAACCGGTTTAAACCGGTTTAAACCGGAGAAAAACGGATTGAACCGGTTTAAACCGGATAAAACCGGATTGAACCGGTTTGAACCGGTCTAAACCGGATAAAACCGGATTGAACCGTTTTAAACCGGATAAAATGGATTTGAACCAGTTTAAACCGGTTTAAACCGGATAGAACCGGGCTAAACCGGTTTAAACCGGATAAAACCGGAATGAACAGGTTTAAACCGGATAAAGCCCGATTGAACCGGTTTAAACCGTTTTCAACCGGGTAAAACGAGATTGAACCGGTTTAAACCGGATAAATCCGGAATGAACTGGTTTAAACCGGAAAAAACTGGATTGAACCGGTTTAAACCGTTTTAAATCGGATAAATCCGGAATGAACTGGTTTAAACCGGTTTAAACTGGATAGAACTGCATAGAACCGATTTAAACCGGATAAAACCGTATTGAACCGGTTCAAACCGGATAATACCGGAATGAACCGGTTTAAACCGGATAAGAACGGATTGAAGCGGTTTAAACCGGTTTAAATCTGATAAAACCGGATCGATCCGGCTTAAACTGGTTTAAACCGGATAAAACTGGTTTAAACTGGATAAAACCGATTGAACCGGTTTAAACCGTTTTAAACTGGATAAAACCAGATTGAGCCGGTTTAAACTGGATAAAAACGGATAGAACCGGTTTAAACCGGTTTAAACCATATTGAACTGGATAGAACCGGTTTAAACCGGATAAAACCGGAATGAACAGGTTTAAACCGGTTTAAA